>NC_081411.1:317129417-317147417 GCF_030272615.1 Cryptomeria japonica
CGATGTCAACTCTTTCCATCCATATTTCAAGTATACCTATTACTATGTTGCCCAAGTGCTAGGGATAAAAGCCCATCCTTTGATGGATATTGCAGCCATGGTCATTTGTGCCGATTTGCAGTCTAAGGACCCCCGCTTCTTTGATTTTTCTGCTTATTTGGTTGAGGTTTTGAATCATGGGTTAGAAAAGTTAAAGGGGGATGTCATCAATGTTCATTTAAAGCATTATTCCTTACTTATGCAGATGCTATTGTATGTGGGCCAAGATGAAGGGTTATGGCCAAAAGAGTTATGTGTTAGGACATATGACAATGCTGGAATGAGAAAACCAGTGCAACTATGGGTTTATTCATGGGACCAAAGGTATGTGAATAATCAATATTGGTATTTTGAGGAGTTCTTTGCCAAGCCATTATATAGACTGTTAGGATGCCTGTGCGATCATGCCCTTGCACCAGAGGTTCAAAGATTCCTAAGACCAAAAGATTTCGCTGAAGATCCCTCAATTGAACACAATTGGGGAGATTGGTATTGTTTTTCAGACTGCACACAAGTCAGGGTATACGGGTTCAAAGGGAGACCATACTTACTACCACTTACAGTCCCTAACAGAGTGGCTTGTTTGGAAATTATGAGGCAACTATCATTAGTGAGTACAAAACATCTGACAAGCCATGGAAAACAATCAATTGTACCTGGGTTGTTAGTATTTTCAGATTTTATTGTGAAAAGTTCAAAGAGTTATGGCTTGCTGCAGACAAAATTGGATTATTATGGCATGGATATGGGGGATCCAAGGCCCAATTTCGATCCTGAAGGATACATAAGGATAGCCCGTTCATCACAAAAGCTGAAGGCTGGAGAGCATAAATCTTACCTACTGGATGACCTCATTAAGAACATTGGCAGAGAAGAGGCCAGAGTGAAGCAAATAAAGTTTGAGAAAGAAATGTAGGCTTATAAATGGAAGCTTTATAGAAGGAAAATGGATGAGAACGTGCTACAAAAGATTAAAGACCCCTTGGAGTTGGCCAACAAACTTGTGGAGCATGAATTGGAAATACTTGAGGGAGTCCCGCCTCATGTTTTTAGGGATTACAGTGATACTATTAGGAATACAGAGCCTTTGGCTCATATGTCTCCTTCTTCCACATCTGGAATCATTCCATTCACTCCTCGAGAAGATTACCCCCCTGGTTATGCAGAGGATCACCCCTTGGTTATGCAGAGGATACACCGATAGACTTGGCAACAGGACAACTGAATGTCCGAGAAGTGGCTGACATCAGATTCCTGGAGCATGAGGATTTCATTGCTGATAGTGACTTCATTGCTTCCAAGGAGTTCACTACATTCCTCTATCAACATAAAGGATCTCAAATTAGGAATAACATGAGAAATAGTGAAGAAGAGTAGCAGCTTCAAAAGTTACAAGAGGAGATGGATCTTGTGATGAGAGAAATGACACCTGAGAAGGGAAGACAGTTGCTTAAGGAAGCTGGTGTGCTATTATACTCTGGATGGGACATGAACTTTGCCTTGTTGTTTGATGGATTCCTCAAGAAGCAGGACCCAAGTAGGCAAATGATGCTAAAAGAGATTGATAAACTCTTTAGAGGATCAGGATATGATCCAAATCAGAAGGCTCTTCTACAGTGGGCTATCTATCCTAAAGATAAAAGACCTATATTGGTTGATACAGAAGAAGCTTTTGGACATTTGATGGTGCAACAGGTTGGAAAGACTGACCCTAGAACAACTGCCAAACTAAATTTGGATGTCGCTAAACTAAACCAAGATCAGATAGAGTTTTTGGTCCGAGAAAATTGTACATGCAAAAGCCTATATGAGAAAACTGATGAAGAAAAATAGAGGCTGCAAACAAGATTGCTTCAGATTGATATAGGTACCAGTCAAACAGGGATGACATACGGTGTTGACAGAGATGCCATGGATGCCTTGACAGACGCTATGTATTGGAGGAATAGGGCCAAAAAGACATCTCGACAACTAAAAAAGGAACAACAAAAGATGGATAAGTTAGTTCTCAAGGTTGTTGAGCATAGATTCAAAAGTATGATGCAGGTTGCATAAATCTATTGGAAGACATACACTGGAACAGTCAAAGCTGTGAAAGAGCATGAAAAGCTTAGGTCTCAGTTGCAAGGCTTGATGAATGATAATAGTCTGATGAATCCAGGTGAGAAGATTGAAGCCGAGGCTCACTTGAAGTCCCATGATGAATTGGAAAATCAATTAAGGAAAGAGCATCAGAGGCTGGACGATGGGAATACCCCTAAGGTGCCCTCTTTTTACAGTAATGGTGAGTTAGTATCGTTGGAATAGTGGAAACAAGAGTTTAGTGATGAGAAGAATTGAGCAGTAGCAGAGTTGGATCGGGACAAAGATTTGTCACTTTGTGTTAACAATATTTTATCCAATCATTTCTAGATAGAAAGCGACATGAGGACACTAAACAATGATGTTCTAATGTATAAAGATGATAAGTACATTGAACACATAGGAATGCTGAACTTGTTTATCTTCTAGTTTGTTAACAAAAGTGTTAATTAATAGTTATGTGCTGAAAAGCCACGATGCTTGGTGACAATGTATACCCTCATATAAATGAGGGAATTTTTGTAACAATAAGGATCATTAGAGAAGAAGTAGAATATAGCCTCAGGCTTACTATTGTACCATTTTGCGAACATACATAATATAATCAGTCGTCTTTCCTTTATGTATATGTTGTGGATTATTGCATCTTTTTGTAGGCAGTTGCTTGTGATATTATCTAAAGGAGATAAGGTTACTTGTGTTCTTCCAGTAAAACTCTGTGTTTCATATTGTGGATTTGAATAAAAGATTTACTTGCGAATATAGTTTTGTATATAGTGTGCATGCATATTATCTCAACCATGGTGCGCCGCCTGCATATGTATATAGTTTTGTTTATAGGTGGAAAGACTGAGGTTCAATGTTGAACTTGGTAGCTCTGATACCATATGTAATATTCCATTAATTCTATACTTCAAGAAAATAAATTGTGATCTATATTAAGATATAAAATTGAGCATTTCAAAATAAAACTTAACTACTTCAGTTGAAGGAGAAAACTAACTAAATGTTCTTCAACATAATAAGAATCTAACTAATTTATCTAAAAGGAAGGTAATCTTTTAACGATAAAAAACATTGAATAAATATTATTAAGCTAATCAATATGAGAAAGGAATTCAAATGGCAAGTTTCATTTTTGAGGGAAGAGATAAAGATTCAGAGGTTACTGTTATCACTGTTTAAAAAAAAGGTATTCTTTTCCATAATTGGCTAAGTCTATGAAATTATTGGGTCTGGTATGGCCTTGTGACTTCTATTGCTTTGGGTCCTAAAGAGGTTTTTGGGGTTTAGGTTTAATCACTTTCAAAATGTCTGAGAAAAAACCCTTATAATTCTATTTCCGTGTTACTTTATTCACTTAAGTAGTGGGTCCTTTTGTCATGCAAAGTGTTCCCCCCGTTGTTTTTTACCTAGGCGGTCCTTTTAAATGTTTTAAGTTTTATTCGCCTTTAAATTGCCTTTTCTAATGACCATAGGGCCTTGTAATTGTCGCGCAACTCTCAGTCAATCAGATAGCCCATGTGGATTCGTGAACTCAACATGCCCGAAAGTTACCTATCGCGTAGTAGCGAAAAAGTTTTGCAGGACCCAGCGATAAGGACTTCTTTCTTGGCTAAAAGCATTCTATCGAAGTATCTAAGATTCAAACAGTATCAATGAGACCCAACGATGTCTCATCGATATAAAAGGGGCATCGAAGAAAGCAAATGCCGATGAACTTCAGAAAGGACTCATCGAAGACAGTAACTCCATCGATAAAAGATATCGAGGAAAGTGGAGATGGTTCTCATCGACAAGAAAAGGTCTTCGAGGATATAACACTATCAGTGCAAAAAGACTCACCGAAAGGGATGGTCCCACCAACCAAAGGTATCGAAGAAAGCAGAGGTGGCCCCCACCGATGAGAAAAGGCTTTCAAAGAAACAATATCATCGATGCAAGATAAAGAAGATTCACCAAAAGGAGCATTCTCATCGAAAAAGTGATATTGATAAAACAAAAGAAAACTACATTGATGAATGATATCAATAAGGATATGAGTTTTGATGGGAGGACAAAAGAAGTCACCAAAGTCCAAAGTCTCTTCGACATGAAACTCGACGGACAACAAAAAGATTTCGATGAGAATGAGTTTCGAGGAGACTAAAAGGCATGTCTCCGATACACATGGTTTCATCGATAGAAGTCATCTCTCTTTGGAAGAAATCATCATTTTCATTGATACCGTAATAACCCATAAGTTATCAAACAAGTCTAAAATCATTATATTGAAGTATCTAAGATTCGAACAGTATTGATGAGACCCAGCGATGTGTCATCGATATAAAAAGGGAATTGAAGAAAGAAAACGCCGGTGAACTTCAGAAAGGACTTATTGAAGACAGTAACTCCATCGATAAAAGATATCGAGGAAAGTGGATATGGTTCTCATCGACAAGAAAAGGTCTTCGAGGATATAACACCATCGGTGCAAAAAGACTCATCGAAAGGGATGGTCCTGTTATCACTGTTTTAAAAATGGATGTTCTCAGTCCATAAATGGCTAGGTTTTTTGGAAATTTTGTGTCTGGTACACCTGTGTTCTTTCAATTTGTTTTAAATCCTAAGGGGTTCAGGGTTTAGGTTTTAAGTCGCTTCAATACTTGAGAAAAGCCCTTTTGGTTTCTAATTTGGCATTACTTTATTCACTTAAGGGATGGGTCCATTTATCATAAAAGTGTTCTCCCCTTGTCATTTACCTAGGCGGTCCCTTTAAATATTTTATTCTTGTTCACTTTTAATCTACCTTTTCTAATGTCCGTCGGGCCTTATAAGTATCATGCGATTTTCTGTTGATCTGACGGCCTGCGTTGATTCACGACCAAAAAGTTCTTGAAACTTAGTTCCCACGAAGTAGCGAAAGGCGAAGGTGGACCCGACATATAGGTTTGGACCAAAGCTAAACACCGATCAAGTTTAATCTGATCGGACGGACAACGTGGTTTCATGAAATCAAGCTGAACATGTTTTAACCTTCGCGAAGTGGCGAAAGGGTTTGGCGGGTCCTTGAGATAAGCGGTCTTCTTTGGTTAAAGAATGATCAGGTTGGAAAAAGATCAATGGCTCACATTGATTCGCGGCCGCAAGCCAAATGAAGTATAATATTCGCGAAGTCGCGAAAGACAGGTGGAATTCACACGGAGGTGTGACGTGGCATAACAGCTGCCGCTTTTTGTAGAGATCGATAGCGATGTGTCGAATGCCACGTGGCTCTAAAAGTGGTTGAGGGTCCACCTAAGGTGTAACGAACAGTTATGTCGGAATATTAAAAGGGAACACGTGGTGTATTAAGGGTGGAAACAAAAGGAGTTTCTAGGGCTAATGGCCGACTGCCATGTGGCGTTTATTAACCGAAGAAGAAGTGGGGTAAGTAATTCTCGGGTAAAGGGCCCACTTAAAAGGCATTCATCTCAAGATTGATCCAACATTTCTCGTTGTTTCGTGGCCCTAAGATGCTTGCAGCTTAACCTCAATGAAATGGCGAAAACCGTTAGTCGTCAAGATGAGGCGCGGTTAATTAAAAGGATTGACGGTCCCGGTTGGAGTTAAAGGCTGGGTGATTTGATTTTGATCTAACGCTTGGCATAGCCTCACGAAGGAAAAGTGAATGACTATTAAAGTCCACGAAGTGGCGAAAAGGAGGTAGGGCCCGCCACTAAAGGAAAGAGATCAAACGAAGATAAAGGCGATGCAAGTTCTCATGATCCAATGACCAACGTTGTTTCACGAAAGAAAAGAGCACGGGTTTTATGTTCTGCGAAATAGCGAAAGAGTGAAACAGAGGAAAGACTTAGAGGAATTATGACCCGTTGGAGCTAGTTTTGAATTCAATTTGGCGAATTCAATTCTGAAAAGAAAGCCGAAGCATGCGGAGTTAATTTCTAAAACTTAAATGCCAACTTGTCCTTTTTGAGTCCGCATCAACTTGATTGCTAAGTATTGTTTCATCGAAGTTTGTTGTAGGGTGAATTGTTGAAGAGAGATTTTCTTCAGGCGAATAATTAGGTTTCTTGTGCTTTTCTTGATAACTCTTGGTTTGTTCTCAAATACTGCTATGTGAATTACTTCATTAGAGGTTTGTGCTAGTTGCTAGTGGTATAATTGTTTGACCAGAATGGCACCTAGAAGAGAATTGACAGGGAAGGTGAATTACCAGGACCGAAATATTTGTGATGATTTTTTAGAGCAATTAACCATGTCCACCAATGCTGGGGCTAAGGCCAAAGAGCTAGTACCTAAGAACCCTCATCTAAAAATTGGAGATGGCCTTTATGATAAGGGTAATTGGTTGAGGGACCCTGAAATAGGATTGTCAGGCTTAGGACTCTTCAAAGCTGGTTTTGGGCAAAGGAATTCCCCAGCTCCTTTGAATGGCATATGGGAGCAGGATGTAGGAAAGCTTGTGGTCCCAAGTGTTTTTATGGATGTAGATCTGTTAGCCCTGATTGCACAGAATTATGACTCTATTGCAAGATGCATCAGGAACATAAAGGGATTAGTCTTGATTGAGATAAATGAAGATGAATTTAGGAAAGTGTTTAAACTCAGTGAGTCCTCCAATTTGTTAGAACCTATTGACTTTGAGTCGTTAGCCCAGGTTTACAACACACAAAGGGATCATCTTAGAAGTGGCCCTTTGAAAGAATTCTTTGTAAAGATAGGGGGGTTAACAGTTGTAGGCCCCAACACAATGGAACCATTCTCTGTCAACCTATTCACTCTGAGGGCTAAGGGTATGTATTGGGCATTATGCCAGATTTTTGGACAGGATGCTAGAAAGAATATGCCAACCCATTATATGTTAATGATTGCACAAATTCTAAACCCCTCCCTAGCAATAACATTTGATCATGCCTCATACCTTGCTGATGCAATTCATAAAGGGCTAGTAGGAATAAAAAATGGTAAGGTGGATAGGCCATTTGGATGGTACTCCATGTTAATGCACATGTTTCTGTTCAAAGGGGCTGATTATTTTGGAAAGGAGATGGACCTGATTAAGGTCAAGGATAAAGAGGAGATGCCAGTGCAATTGTGGAGTACTATTCTATCTTGGGATAGAGAAGATGCAAGTTATTTAAAGTTTGATAGATGCTTTGCATCTAAAATTAGGATTCTTCTATGTAGAGAAAACCCTAGAATTCCTAAGGCTCTTTTGGAGTTTCTCAGACCAAAGGAGTTTGCAGAGGATATCAAGATTGTTCACAATTGGGGAGACATATATTTGTACCCTGTGTCTACTGTTTTTAGAGTGTTTGGATTAAGAGGCACCCCCTTTTTACTACCCTATCAAGTCCCATTGAAGATAGGGATTGCAGAAGTCCTGAGACAAATTGGGGGAGTATAAGAAGCAGAGCTAACCAATAGAGGTAAAAGGACTATTTTCCCAACTATTACCATGGCTCACCATTTTGTGATCACTAAGGGTGGATGGAGATTTTTTGAAGAATTCTTTAAGCCATATAGGTTGTCTACTGTAGTGTCAAGATGTGCAGACCTCGAGGATTTTTTCAATGGCATGTTCAGAAAAAGAGCAGTGTGCAGAGGTAGGCCACATCAATTTCAGTTCCCAGAAGATCTGATTAGAAATGAATTCAGCTTAGATGAGCAAGAACCGAGGAAGGAGAAGTGGGTGGCATATAAGAAAGCCCTTGATTTTATCCATCAATTTGACATTGGCTATGACCCCCTTTCTAGCTTCAATCCATTTGAGGAGAAAATAAAATTCCTGATTCTTTATTTTGAAGATCTCATGCAGACCTTAAAAGAAAAGAGGGAGGCCATAATGCAAAATGAGCTTGATAAGGCTAAGATGGTATTGGCTAAGCCTGCCTTTGCTAGAGATATCCCACTTGGTGATTATGTAATGCACAAAAGGTCAAAGTACACTGTGATAATGCCAGTGACAGGTGAGCCTTCCACTTCAAAAGGGAAGAGGAAAATTGAAGATGTCATTGACATCTAGGATTCCCCTAAGAAGCAGAGAGTGGGAAAGGAAATTGAAACCGACGAGCCTCAATATTCTCCATCTCAGTCTCCTATCCACGTTGGAGATGAACAAGTTATGGCTAAACAATTATTGCAGTTAGGGAGTCTCGGTGAGATTGCCTATACCTATGAGGAGACCCAAGAGGGGATGCCCGAAGAGCCACCTAATGCTGAAATGGATTTGACTGATGGTGAGTTAAAGGGCCAAGAAATGGACCTTACTGTTAAGCAAGCTAGTGAAGAATTCCTAGCTGACAGTAATTTTGTCACATCAGGAGCTTTTATACAATTTCTATGGAAGCAAAATATTGATCAATTCAAGACTAGATGTGAACAGAGGAAAAGTGAACAGTCTCTTAAAAATACAACTTAGGTAGAAGAAGAGGTTAAGCAAGAAATGATGGAGGAGTTCAAAGCAATCACCCCTGAGAAAGGAACAGAAATGGTAGCAAAGGCTGGTGTGTTGATTCTCCCTGAATGGGATATAGTTGATGCCTTAGTGCTTGATGCAGTGAGGAAAGAAACAAAGCCTATGGAAGGAGTGACATTCATTAAGGATAATGTTGCTCTTTTCATGTGGTCTTTAAAGAAGGATGAAAGCAAAAGAATGAAGGATGCATCAGATTCTAGCCTCTTAGGAGACATAATAGTTAAAAGAGTCCAAGACACAGGGGTAGTGGAAGCTGCAAGCATAGTCCTAGAGACTACAAAATTCAGTGTTGCGGTGGCAGAGAAAGAGGCACAAGAAAAGGCTAATCTCCAATTGAAGTTGGAGACTATTTTAAAAGCTTACAATGATGCTAAAGAAGGAATAGCCAACATAGACAGCATAATTGCTAGACTCCAAAGTCAACTGGCAGGTCAATATCATCCCAGTGAATCTTTTACACTCATGATAGCCTCCTCTCTAGCAAGACCCCCTCCTACTAGTCCCATCATTAAATATCCCCCTTCTCCTATGCCTTCTAGTTCCCAATTACCTGAAAATGTCCAACATGAGTTGGAAAAATTGAAACAAGCTCAGACATTGTATCCAAACAAATATGAGGAGAAGGTGAAAGCCACCATCTTGAAGTTTGCCGACTCAGTCAAAACCTCCAATGTATACATAAATATGAAGAGGATTCTTGAGATTTTGATCAAATTCAGCGAAGAAGAAGCCACTTTGGAACCAATCCTGAATAAGTGGGTGCCTAGAGGTAAAGAGTTAGAGCTCATGTGTTCTTCCCATGCAGATGCAAAAGAGAATGACAATCTAAGGTCCACATGTGAGTTTATAAAAGAGATGAATATTCTTTCAGTGGAAGGAGCAGGTATAAAAAGAAAAGCCCAACTTTATAGGAAAGAATATTCAAATCATAAATTTGAAATGTTTCCAGGAGGTTTCATTGGTCCTGTCCAGCTAAAGGAAGAGAAGACTTGGTTAAGGGAGGTGGACCACAATTTGTCCCTAAGGATCAATCAGATTATTAGTAGTGATGACACATCCTTATTTGTCCAAACAATTGAGGAAATTGAAAAAGTGAAATCTCATTATGGTTTCATAGAAACAGAGATTGGGCATGTACGAGTCACTTGGAAGCAACTAGAAGATATGAAACAGAAGATTGCTAGTTTTACTTGTCCTAGTGATGATGTGTATCAAGAGTGGAAAGATAAGTATATGGGATAGAAAGAAGATGCTCGGGAGCAGTTACAGGAGGTTGCAACAAAACAACAAGCAGAGGAAGCCATAGATGCTAAAAAGGACTTAGAACTGCTTCTTGAAAAGGACCGGTTGTTTGTAACAAACTTTCTTTTGAAGGGTCCAAAGCTTGTATGCATCCATACTATTATAAATGGATACCAGGACTCCTAAAAAAATGATTGCAAGTAATTGTAAGAAAACGCTGCAGAAATTTATCTGAGCTTTTTTCTAGTCTTATGGAGAATACTCTGAGATTTGTAATATTTTCTCAAAATTAATATCAATATACAGACTATTAACTTTCGAGCCTAAATTTTGTGTTGTCTTCTGGTCTACTTGCAAATATTTACTATTTTCAATATGACTAATCTAGGGTTATTCATTTGAGTATGGATTGTAAGGCAATCTTAAATAGAGGTGTTTCTTAGCTTTTCTTTCCAGGAGGGAAATTAAATATGCATGAAGCATTTCTATCAGTAAATTCCTTGTGGGAGATTTTGAATTTGATGAATGCAATCTAGTTTGATAAGGGTAAATTCTTATGTATGTCAGGCATATGTGGGGTTTTATAGAAGCCGAGGTGATGGGATGTGTGGAGATATTTGATTATGGGGGTATTGTTTAAACTTAGATGACTCTGTGGCCTGGATAAGGCATTGGTATCAATTGTAGTTGTCCTTTTACATGTCTTGTAGGTCAACATTGAAACATGAGTATTAATGCAGTCCTTGACCAAGTATGCATACAAGAAACATCTAGTTCTATCAAGGCACAAGCATCAAAGTCAGAGGTTAAGACAACTAGTGAAAAACATCAAGAACAAAAAGTTTAGTCTCAAGCATTCGGAGTTGTAATAAAAAAAACTTACATGGATGAGGCATATTCATATCTTTTGTAGTCCCACCTTGGATATCAACACTAGAAGCAACTCATATTGTTCGTGTATAGACAAGACAATATGGGAGTTCATTATACCTAGCAACTTGTGGTGTTGTTGTTCGTGTTGGCTCTGTTGGACCCTGCAATTAAGATTCAATATACATTATTCAATAAGATTAACTGTGCAACATAATGAAATTTTGAAAAGTGTGTTACCTTGTTGAGCTTCGTTTGGTTTCGAGAATAGTTTAATATTCTCTACTTAACAGGGCCAACCACGTGAAGGTGGAAGCTCATTTGGCCCCTCCCCCTTCCCCCCCCCTAACATCACTCTAAATTCCCCATTAACATCTTATAACATTCATTCATTAATTCTTTCTACCATTAATAAAATATAGCATTCATTCATTAATATCACATAACGTTCATTAATACATAACATTGATTAACATTAATTAAAATGCAACATTCATTAATATTAATTAACACATATCACCCATAACCATTAATTAGCACATAATTACATTCACTAACACATAAAAATCAGTCATTATCAAATAAGTTAGATTGCAATCATTTCTTTCTTTGTTTTTTCTTTGAAGCTATGAAAAGACTAAGTGGAACTTCAGTGTCTTCATCATTTCCCCCCTCTGCAGATGTTCCACCAACCGCTCGTGATCTCAATGTATGCCTAGTCCTATACTGAGGACGAGGACACTGAAGCGAAGGGGGGTCCTCTGCAATAACAAAGAAATGGGTTAAATTCAAAAAAAAAAAAAATTATTGTTACAGGTATTTCATTAATTTAGAGAACATAATTGTTGTGCTCTTTACCTAATGGGGCCACATCATTTTGTGTAGCCTCAACCTCAACATGTTGAACACCAATTGCAATTATATTTGTTTAAAGCAATAAAAGTGGTCCTCTTTACCTGAGTGGGGAACATCACATTCTTGAGGTTGTGTACCCAGATCATGCTCCACTTGCTCACCATCGACTACATGCTCTAAAATATTAACAAGAAAGGTTACATTAATTACTACTCTAATTACAAATTAAGATGTTTAATTGTATTAATAGCTAAATAAATAAATTTGAATAGCAAATGAATACCTCCACTACTGGGATGCACATCCGGACCTTCATGTGTAGGTGGTGTTTCACAATTAGTAGGTTGCATTCCAATGACTTGCACATTGTTATCATTGCTTGTTTATTTAAAACAAATATAGTCACTTTATATTGGAACTCAACATCAATTAGATTATTGGTAAAGTATTCAATTTGAAACAACTTCCATTTAGCATATTTACCTTTGTGACGGATGCACTCGAATGTTGTGTATGCCCACTCAATTCTTGTAGCCGATCAACCACGACTGAATAGCCTTGCTAGTAGACAATTCTCTTGTCATCTTCTGTGGGTGCTCTATTGAATTCAAAGCCCTGCATTTTTGCTTGGTACCATGAATTTTGCTTGCATTGTTTGATAAAAAAAGAACGTTTGCAATTTATTAATATTTTGAGACAATATGGGAGTTTACATGAGATACTTACAATTTGTGCACCAAGTTTCATGTAACCACCAAAGACGAGTTTGTGTTGCCCATGCTTTTCTTGCCTTGCCTTGGTTGCCTTTGACGTGTCACTCAGCCTATAAAAAGTTTGAAATATGTTAGATTATATAAATATAAAGAGTAATTAATTAGTATATAATTACATTCTTAATAGTATCCCATACCTTCTTATGGCGTCTACTGGTGTATTTCCTTTTTTCCTTTCAATTCTCTCCTTGGCATCCAAAATCAGGGCCTTCCACTCCCTCTCTGGAATCATGGGGGGATGCTCGTACTTTAGGTTCCTCTCCAAATGGGTCCTATATTGGTCCCTCACATACGTTAGATATGTGCAGCTTTTTCAAGGAGCTTGGTTTTGTCAAAGGTGTCATTTCCAAACCACTCAACCATTTGGTTTGTCAATTCATCTTTTAACCTTTTTTCTTGGTCATTCCACCTTTTAAAGCAAAAACAAACTTGGTAGATTCAGAAATGAATTGAAGCTACATTTATTACACTTCAAGAATGGATCAAAGGAAAAGTATTCTAGCAATGATCTGAAATCAAAAGTGGATAAGGGTTAGTTCACATATGATGTACCACCTTTTATGTATGGTGGGCCCAAATATCTGCAATGCAATGTCACTAAAATGTTTATAGAAAATATCATTGCTTGCAAAAAATTCATGGGATCATTAGTCCAAAACGAGTGATCATAAAGTAACTTACAATTAGAGTATATATAATAATAATTTTAAAGTATCTGGAACCTTTTGTATCTTTAAGGGAATCATTTCTCGTACTAGCAATACGAGAAGATCCAGGAAATGATGCTATGTTATTAGCAGTAGTCGCCTGTCGCACATCCTCATGTGCATCTCCTCCTACAAAAAATGAATCCACTATGAAATGGCCTTAGAATTCAAGAAAGAACGTTTGAAGGGAAATAAATACATGACAAAAGATAGAGAAAAAGAGGGATCTACCAATAGTGGGTGGGCCAATATGATGTGCACTAGAGGATGTTTGCATGCTACGTGTTGCCGACATTGCAGTTGGCAATACAGGTGAGGGTGACCTCTGATGAGGCGGCATCGACATTTGCACAGTAACATTGACAACACCTAAAGAATAATACATTAAATATATCAAACATTAAATATATGAAAAGTGCAAAAATTGTAAACAAGGATGAACCTTTATTTTGAAAATTGACAGTATCAAGTATGACGTGTTTTGGGTACTCAGAGTGATAAGCCAAGCAAGTGATAATACAAGAAAATCGTCATCACCTGATCCTGCAACACCCTGATCGTAGGAACGACTTTCATGAGGGCGGATAAATTGCTGTAAAAACAATACGTACATATTTTAGTTAATGATAGAAAAAGAGAATAAAATATAACCATTATTGAACTTTTGTTATAATTAAAGCTTTCATTATTGTTTACTTGCAAGTTTTTTGCTGTCTTATACAATAATTCCACCCTCTGTCGTATTTCATCAGTGGTAGGATGCACGACTGCCAAAGCAACAATCTCTTTTCTAATTTTTATAAGAGGCATTTTAAAGAATTTCACAAGGTCTGTGGGATCTTTAGGGTCATCATTGCTTAACCCTAATGATTCCACATCCATAGAAAGGTGCTCAGGTACTGCAACTCCCTTTCCCTTTCCCCGAACATCCGTTTGTGTCAAGAATATCATTAACAATTACAAAATTAGTATAAATCACTAAAAAAAAGAACATAATAATGTAACAGTTTGCTTCTACCTAATTTATACAATTACAATGAGGTTTACCTGCTCGGTAGAAGTGTTGCAAGGTACATCTCTGTTTGCGATATGTGATGGATCCATGTCGACCCGTGACAAAGAAAAAATATAAAAAACGTTAGCGAAATTACATCATACACAACATGAACAGAATGAACTTTGTAGACAAAAAGAGTATTAAATATTAAAAAGATGTCATCAAAATCATTGTAAATTTTTTAATTCCTTACCTTTACTTTATGTAGACTATGTAGGTGCCTCAACTAAATGGTCACATAAATAGTCACATAGCTAATAAACAATCCAATTTCCATAAATAAACACAGTTTAAAAATTGTCACATAAATAGTCACACTCCCTATCTCCATCTCCATATTAAAAGGTGCATCATGAATTAATTATGTAATGGCATTAGAATTCAAAACAAAATGAATTAATTATGTAAAAAAAATTCTATCAAGAAGTCAATATTAAATAGATAATATACTAATCGCATTCCTCATACATTTCATTCTTTATCATCATGAATATCAAGGTCATCATCATCATCATCATCATCATCATCATCATCATCATCATCATCATCATCATCATCGTCGTCGTCGTCGTCGTCGTCGTCGTTGTCGTTGTCGTCATCGTCGTCGTCATCATCATCATCATCATCAACGTCTTCGCCATCATCATCACCATCATCACCATCACCGTCATCATCATCATCATCATCATCATCATCATCATCATCATCATCATCATCCACTTCATCTTCTACTTCTTCGGTATCTTCTTCTTCCATCACATTATACTTTATCGGCCTTCCTTTTGGATCATGTCTCACAACAAATGACCAACCTGATTTATGTGGAACCTCTGAGTAAAATACTTGCTCACATTGGCTTGGAAGAACATAGGGCTCATCCCCAACTGGTTCAAATGACCTTGTATTTAGCATTATAAAACCATTATCATGTTCAATAACAGTTCTATCAGGATCATTTTTATTCAATTGTAGCCTGTACCATTTGACGACGAACAAAACTAATTTGAAGGAATTAAAGTCACACTCAAGTATATCATCCAAAATGCCATAGTATCGATTTTGATACTGTTGAGGATGAATGTCATTTCTCGATGAAATATTTGTCACCTCAAAGACTGCAGTGATGCCAAAATCACAAGTTTTCTTCGTGTCATCCAACTTTTTTATGCAAAATTTATGACCATTGCAGCACATAACGTTGTGGTGTTTGACCTGCGATATGTCAAACATGTAAAATTTATTGCATTGTGAGTTGATAAACATATGGGTGATTAATAAATTTATACGTACCTGTTTATCTCTTAAACCATATGCTAAATCAATTTCCTTTTGCGTAACATTGGAATCTCCATTACGATGTGCTTCTTTAACCAATGAAGCCACACCTTCCCATGTTAACGTGTGTCCAGAATGTTGACAATGTTCAATCCATACCGTCATCCAATCAAGATTGTTTGCAATATACAAATGTAGTGCATCCCACTCTCGACCAACTGTACAAAAAATAAATAGACGTCTTATAATCGATTTATTTTGAAGATTAAGAATTAATTAACTACAATAACATCTTATAATTACCTCTCACTTTCCTCAATCTACCTTTCCCCATCAAGTACTCCCCTTCAAATTTGTTAATGGTGTTGGGATCCTAAATGCGATCCATGTGGATCTTTGCTGCAAACTTAGGAAGATATTCAGAAATGTACACCATAGTCTGGTATACCATATATCCCTCCACCATAGAACCCTCAGGATGTGCTCTTTGTCGAACCAAAGCCTTCAAAAATTTCAAGTGCCTCTCAACCATCCACATTGACCTAGTGTGTATAGGTCCACACAATTCAATCTCCTCAACTTGGTGTATGAGGTAGTGTTCTTGTGCATTGAAAAAAGCTGGAGGTAGACACTTTTGCGTTTCACACATTAAATGAGGAATTTTTCTCTTCCAATATTTTATATCGACTTTATGGATTTCTTTACATGACAACCACCTACAAGGTATTCAAGATGCAAAAAAATATATTACATAAGAAGTAAAACAAATCGCAAATATAATATCTATACAACGAACTAAACAAATATCACTACTTACCTCATGTATTTTCCAAGATCATATATGACTTGCTTGACATTATTGTCGAAGTCGTCTGGGAGAGATAGAGGTAGAACGTATTGCAACAATTATAAAATTATCTTTTCATTTTTTTGTAACATAATAAAAAGTACACGTACGCACAGTACTTAAATACATACTAAAAACACAAGAAAATGAATTACCTTAATGAACGTATGCCAATCATGCGTTTTCATCCCCAGCCCAAATTCACTTTTCTTTGATATGAGATTGTTTATGTTCGCAACAAATCCTGTGGGAAATTGAATTTTTCGTATGACTTCTTTTATAGCATTGCTTTGCTGGTCCATTAATAACCAAGGAAGCTCACTTATATTAATTTGGTCTCCATGGCTATTTGATTGAATGACATTTATCCTTGCATGATTGGAATCCTGAATGTCACTACATATTTTGACAATTTTTTCTTTGTCACGCCTTCCATCCAATATTTTCCATAATGTCTCTGTTATATTCTTTCCAATATGCATACTATCAAACAAATGAACAATTTGTAACTGCTCGTAGTAGGGCAACCTACTAAATTGTCGGGGATAACTTTTTATTCCCTTAGGAAGGTGGTCATTTATGCCTTCACGACCTTCATGATCATCAATCACATCATCAGTAAACAAAAGAAAATAGAAAAGATGTTTTATGACAAACCAATAGATGGAATGACATTACCTTGATGATTAATTCTATTATATTCCAACTTCCACAAGTGAGGTGTCATTCTTCATGGCTTTGATGTATTCTCTTCTTTCCCATTGAAAAGATGTTTTTCACTATTTCGATACTTAAGATTTTTGTGTTTAAAGTGCCTATACTCATCAAGCACCTGCTTTCCTAAACTTTTTGAATGACGAGATTTCATCTTTGGACCACAAACAGGACATGCAAATTTTCCCTTTGTTTGAAGACCTACAAGATAATGTATAATTGGATTAAATATGATAATTTTTTGAATTATAATGTTCATGCACAACTTAAGCACTATAACATACCACAAAAATGTGTTAGCCCCGGGGCATCATGTATTGTCCATAGAAGCATCGCATGGAATTGAAATTATCTTTGTCCTATTGGTCTAGAGACATCATACATAGTGACACCATTCCATAACTCCAGCAACTCGTCGATAAGAGGCTCGATATATACATTCATATCTTTAACTTGGTACTTACCTAATCGAATGAACAAAAACATTACATAATTATTATGACCATTTTACTGCAATATTTATAATTAAATTTAGACGACTATATTTAAATGATAAAATACATGGAACAATCATTGCCAACATTATGTGCTCCCTCTTTATTGACATCCATGGAGGAATGTTATTGTTGATAACAAAAACAGGCCACATTGAGTAAATAGATCTCATCTCTCCAAATGGATTGACACCGTCCGCTGCCAATGAAAACCTGATATTACGAGGTTATTCTTTAAAGTGTGGCCACTTTTCCTCTATGTCCATAAATGCTAAACCATCCGTAGGCATTTGAATAATATCATCTCGACTTTTATTGTGTGCATGGTAATCCATAAATTGTGCCAAGCTAGTGCACTTGAATAATCGTTGCATATGTGGAATAATGGGAATATAGCGAAGAACCTTGCGAGGAACCCTTTTTGTTATTTGATCTGTTTGATATCTACTGATATGACATTCAGGGAATTCAGTTCGAAATTCATGTTGTTTATGATATATAATATGATCATTGGGACAAGCATCTATTGCTTGATACTCCATTCCAATATCTTTCATAACGATAGATAATTCTCGGTATGAGCAA
>NC_081411.1:317147917-317172378 GCF_030272615.1 Cryptomeria japonica
TCAGAATTATAGAGACTTTGAGATGAAATTGAGGTAGGTTAAAGGCACATTGGACAGCGGTGAGTAAGTGCTCTGATCGATTCCCATGTTATTGTTTCGAATAGTCTATTAAATTGCCTGTGAAATGGAAAACCCTAGTGGTGTTGCAAAGAGACAAAGAGGGGAATCAAGAAAAGCTAAGCGAAAGAAACAAAAAAATAGGAGAGACAAGTCCTAAAACTAAGGATGAAGATAGAAAACTAAATCAGGGCTTTCTAGATCAACTGCCAGGTTCCACCCCAAAGCCTAAGAGATCTGCAGAGTAGAAATTAGTAGATAATTATACTAATGTGGGAGACATGTACACAACCATCAGGGGATATGAATTGTTTTTGTTTCACTATCATAGATGAGAGAAACCAGAACCCATCTGCGATCCATGGCAGTTAGGTGTGGGAAAACTTGTAGTCCCAAATGTCTTTGTTAGTATTGATCTCCTAGAATTGTTAGCACTGAATTTAAATCCAAACAAAAGAGCAATATGTGACCGACATGGAAATCATTGTTTCTTCGTCTCATGAGAAACAGTTTCTGAGGTTTTTGATTTGCCTGGAGTTTATGACCGTCCCATCATTCTTGAAAATTTGTTGGAGGAATATAAAAGATTGGATACCACTTATGCTGGGTGGAGATTAACATTTCATTTGTTGAATCCTGAGGTCCCATTGGAAATAGAGGAAAGTCTAACCTTTCATGTAAATCTATTCAAGGACTACTTCAAATACACATATTATTCAGTAGGACAAGTACTGGGGCTAAATACTCCCGATTTCATGAGAATTGAATTTGTGGTCATTGCAGCAGACATTCAATCGCAGAAAGCCAGAGAATTTGACTATGCAACATTCGTGGCAGAACAACTTGTCCTTGGACTCACAACCATCCAGAGGGACTCTGCAAAAATTCACTTCTCGCACTATTCCCTACTTATGCATATGGTGTTATTCTATGGGCATGAGATGGGTCTATGGACCGAAGAGATGAAGATAAGAAGAGATGATGGTAACAACCATTCTCTACCAGTCCAATTATGGAATTCAATATGGGATTGCAGATTTGTCAGATCTAATTACATTCATTTTGAAGAATATTTTGTTAAAACACTTTACAGGTTTTATAGTTATCCTTACCACTCTGCACTTTCATAAGATGTAAAGAGATTCTTGAGGCCTGTACACTTTGGGGGACCAGAAACTATCAAACGCAATTGGGGAGATTGGTATTGCTTCTTCGATGTAACCATGATAAGGGTTTATGGCTTAGAAGATGCCCCACTATTGTTACCTAAAATAGTTCCCAATAGGATAGCTTATCTAGAGATCATAATTCAAATGGGGGAATCAAATACTATGCATCTAGCTTCACATGATAAGAAATCATTTATGTCTGGGACTCTATGCATAGGAGAATTTCTTGTAAATGGAAGAGAAGGGAAAGAGATCGCATGGAACCAATTGTTCCATTATAACATGAAATTGGGAGTACCAAGAAAAGGCTTTGACCAAGAGGTGTATATTCATTCGATGAGAAAAAGGCAGAAACTAGGTGCCTATGAACACATTTTGTATCTAAGAGATGATTTGATAATAAATACGGATGAAAATGATGTTGAAGTGGCTATAGATGATCACAATAGAGATGTTGAACAAAAGGCTAAGGAGAAGAAGAATGTAAACATATCATCTTTAGAGGATAAGGAATCATCAAAGGAGGATGAGCTCTCATTGGAACAATTCTCTAAAATACTAATTGAGGAACACATGCTACCTGTAAGAGATCCTAATGAAGTAGCCCTGGTGGAAGATGATCCAAGGAAATTGGCATTTGACACTCTGATATCTGATGATGATTTCATATTACTAAGTTCATGTCATTTTTATATAGGATAAAAGGGAAAGCAATTAGAGAAAATGTCAATGAGGTCAATACCTCCAATGAAAGGCAATTATTGGTCACCTTAGAAAATGAAGTAGCACAAGAAATGGCTCTAATGACTCCTAAAAAGGGGAGGAAGCTTCTAAAGGATGTCGGTGTTTTGATTTTTCGTGGGTGGGATATGAATTCAGCTGTGATCTTTGACAGTTTTCTCCATGATGTTGGTGCCAAGCACAAATTATCTCCTGAGGGTGTGACCCAAGTGTATATGGGATCGCTATACAACCCTGACAAGCATGCCATGCAAATATGGTCACTATATCCTTCGAGCAAAAATCCTATGGTTGGGCACATTATGACCTTACAGGTTGGAGAGGCAGACCCCATGATGAGAACAGGTTTAGGGGCAAAAATAACCAAATTGAACAAAGCACAAATTCAATTCTTCGTGAAAGAAAACCAATCAAATAAGCTTGAAATTGTAAAAATGAGAACATAGATTGATCCACTTAGAGAAATGACAAAACAGGGGGAGCCACAAATATTGTTAATATAGGGTGAATCTTCACAACCCCAAACAAAGGCTGGTCAATTGAAGGAAGAAAACTATCAACTGTAGGCCCAGTTGAAGACAGCAAAAAGTGAAACCATGTCAGCCCTAATTCAGAAAATATTCACTAATATGATGACATGGATGGATAAATACTGGGATATATACAACAAGAACCACACTGTCATAGAAGAACATGAGCAGTTGCATAAGCGGTTACATGAGAAAATCCTGGAACTACAAAATATGGATGAGAGACAACCTAGTTATATATAGAACTATGAAGATTTGATAAAGGCTCACAAAGAATACCTACAGGAGTTGAGAGAAAAAGGAGCGGCCTTCCTCAATGGAAAAATGGATAGTATTCCTTCATTTCTCAGCAATAATGGAGAACAAAAGGAAAAGGTAGGCTAGACCTGTGACTGTCAGCATATACTCTGGAGTGCACTGAAAGCAGCAGAAAACCAGGATATTGAAAAGGTGGCGGACTTCATAGAGAGCATGGTTTTGATGGAAGTAGAAGCCTAAGACACCATCCATGATTGTGATACCAGATACAATGAAAAGTATCTAGCACATCTAACTAGTGTGCATTTGTGTTTAACTAAGTGATTAGTTGTTAGTTCTCTTTTGTTTTCAAAAGACTTGGATCAAAAGGTTGTTGGCATTTTTTATGATGATGTTGTGATTGTCATTGATGGACACACACTTGCTTTGAGATCACTTTTTGTATGTATGAGGTATGCTCAACCGGTACTTGTTCCAACCGGTATTATGTATTATAGTCTTTAGTCTATCGGTGTTTTGCAGAAAGTGTTTAACCGATCTCAAGCGGTATGAAGACCTCAAGCAGTTCGAGGATCTCAAGCGGTACGAAGGAACTAAAGCGGCAGTTATCATTTTTCCCAGTCTTCATTTTGACAAACCGGTAATTGGTAAAATGTGTGAACCGGTAATTGGTAAATGTATGAACCGGTATTACTCTCTGATGAGTTACCAACCTGTATTTCTGTGATGAGTTATCATCCACCGACACTTTGGTGGTGATTCTGTGTCATGTTACCAAATGTGTCCAGATGCACTGAACCTAGGAACTTGCAATGTAATCCTATTGGACCGACATGAAATCAGATTCCTTTATAAGGACATCATGTCTAGGGTTTTAGGAGTTGTGAGGGTTTTAGGTGGTTGATGAGGTTTTTGTATGTGCGATCATAGAAGAAGATTAGGTTTGTGTGAAGAAATAGAGTGTGGAGATATTGAAGACTGAAATAATGTTGAAATGCATTAACAATGAGCTATCAAGGATCTAACCAAGCATATTGTGCTAGTATTTAGATCACTCACTTGTTGATTACTCACATCTTCGACAAGTCTAAAACCCTTAACCGGGTAGACCTAGCAAAGCCTTTGTAAATACTCTAACAAGGTGGTTCACAACTGTGGATTTGAAATCCTCTCACAAGGTAGTCTTTAATCGGACTTATCTCCTAACAGAGATCGAGATTCCTAACAGGATCTATTCTGGTGAAGAACATTGTATGACCTTAACTGGTCTGACCTTAACCGGTCTGGTTTCTATTCTGCAGATAGTTACTTGTGAGTTTCTACTCACTGTGGTTTTTCCCATTTGGGTTTCCACGTCAAAACCTCTTGTGTTATGGTGATTGTTCTCTTGTGGGTGAATGCCTTATTTGTTGTTTGGTTTGCATTTGTCTTAACCGGTTTGTTAGTAAATGTGTTACACTGGTTGACGGCTAAATTGTTTAAGTGTTTGAGTTCAGTAATTTTTGGTATACTAATTCACCCCCCCCCCTCTTAGTATTCATCAAAGGCATGACCTTTTGATATGTTTTGATTAAGTAAAAGAAGGTTTTTGAAAGGAACCCGAACCTTTTACAAAGCAGGATATATAGAAAGAGCTAGAAAACATCATACCTGATCACTTCAAAAACTAAAACAGATCCCAACTGAACAAAAAGGGGATCATAACCAATTAAACATAACATTACATTAATAAACCAAGAAAAGACAGCATTCGAAAAGCAGAATGACAACAAAAAGACAGAAAATGAGACAACTGCCAAGACAGAGATAGAGATAGCTATATACTCTTCATGATATCCTCAGCATGGACATCCATCAGCTTCATATTGTCCGTTGAAGTCTTCAACTCCTCCAGCTCATGACCTTTCATGTCGCCCTCGATCCTAGTATTGGCTCTGGTCCTCTTGTCATGGCCTTTTTTGTCCGGTTGTTCCTTGTCAACATCCTTCTCAGTGTTGTTCTCAAATCTATTGATCAAGATGTTCATGTTATCCACTGAAGCTTTGAGGATCAAGAAGTTTTGTTCTGCGATCTTCTTAACAGTGAGTTCCATCTTATCAATTCTGCTACCCAGATTGTTCATAGCAGTTTCCATCCCTTTCACCTCCTTGTTTTCTTCCATCTCTTTTACCTTTTTTTCAGTGGCAAATTTTTACCCACCATACTTTCAATGGCTTCCGCATTATTAATTGCAACTGCCAATTCTTTAACATTTTTCATCAGGGATTTCTCTCCAATCGTAGCTCTTTTGACAGTCAGTATATCTTTCTTCAAGCTACATATATCCTTCACCATTGTACCAAAGGTCTCATAGAAGCCCTTTATAGTTGCATTCTCACCAACACAATCACTAAGCTTACCACTTTTGTCTTCTTGCTCCTCTTTTTGCATACCTTGGGCATTCAAACCCTCAATGTTGTTTGTGACCCGGTTCTCCTCCCCCTCCTTATCCTGTCCCTCATCCTTTTTATTCTCCTCTGCCTCTTCTTCAAATTCAATCAAGATTTGGCTGATATCTTTATTGCTTTCCTTGCTGGTCTTCTTCCTCTGCATTTGCTTTCCAGTAACTTTCCCTTTCTTTTTTTTAATAAATTTCCCTTCAAAGGATTCAGCCTCAGACTATGAAATATCTGAGTCCGCCATAATCCTTTTCCTCTTAGCCTTATTCCTACCTTTTTTGCTAGTCTCCTCTGAATTGCCCTCAGTCTCCGAATCAAAGTTGAAGCCACTGGCTTCACTCTTTGTGTCCTCATCTCTTGCATATTTTCCTTTAATAGGTTTTTCAATACTCTTCCCTTTAATCACTTTATAGACAAGACCCATAAGACCCTGGTGAAGGGCATGGTCACCTTTAGGATCTTTATGAATCTCCTTGATAGTGTGGTCCATGGAGAAGGCTAGGTAATAAGGCAAGCTCACCTTTTCCCCATGGCGGAAATGGTTGAGCAAAACAAAATGGTGACCATAGGTTATAGTAAACCTATCGTCCAAAGTAATATAAGTGATAGTATCAAATAAAACAAACCTCCATGGCCTGCATATCCGTTTCGGGGAATGATAGGAATTGTCAACTTTTACCATCTTCTTCCTCTCATCATCCATGACAGGGAATTTGTCTACCGCATTATCGGAGATGCTATTGTCCCTATAAAATTACATGCCCTCAGTTATCATCCCCATAGCTTCATCTATAATCTCCTCATCTATAGTCATCATCTGGGATCCGACCAAGATTTTGCCATTCTTCCAGTTCTTGATAAAATGTTTGGTGACCGCAGGATCTTTCCCACTAAGCATCTCCATAAACACACTTAGACCCCCCTCCTAAAGGACCTTTTGATATGTTATATAATATTTGATGTAATCATTAGATAAGGGAGTTTTTTGGTAGGAGAAAATAGATTAAAAAAAAGTGAAGAAAGGTTTTTCTTTCTGTACTGAAGAACAATACATTATTTTCAGATTAATACAAAGTCGATTCCTTTATTTTCAAATAGTGTTATGGATTCTTTCATTGTGAAAAACAATTCTCTGTTATAATCATCTATAATTGATGAGTGCTACTCTAGATCTTTGTGCCAAAAGGTTGTGTGTTATACTATTTTGGTGGCGGAAAAATAGTGATTCATTTGCAATGTTGCATGCACTTTCAAGGATGCAAGTAGTAGCAAAATCTGTTAGAAGATGTGAGTTATGATGCACTTGCAAATCCAAGATGCATAAAAAAAGTATATAGAACTAAAGAAAAAGACAATAAGTTCTTGAATGAGTAGTTCAAAACACGAAGCAGAAAAGAACAAATGAATAGTTTAAACCATGAAGAAAAAAAGAAAGATAGAAGCAATAGTAATATTATATCACTTGGTACCAGTTTGAATACTTGGTTCCTCCCCCTATTACTTAAAAGATAATTATATGCTCTAGATGTCAAAGGAAATTTGGTCATGTGCATTGACCGCTACAATTTGGAATGCAAAAGAGGGAATGTACCTGACAGTCCGCTACAATTTTAAGAACAAAGAGATTCTATGACACTGAGAGGTTGCAATCGTAGCCTATGATGGCCATAATCCTTGTTGCAGCAATAACAAGATGTGAGGTAACAGTTATAAAATTTAGATGAACTCAAAGAGACATTTACAAATACAACCTACCCTTTATAATACCTAATTGAAAAAATGGATGCAATGCAAGTCCTTCTATCGATAATGTATGGCAGATAGTAAAAAAATAGAACAATAAATTCCATATATAAGTGGTTAGACTTAAAATGATAAGGAAAAAATAAAAATGCTAAAGAAAATGTCAACTAATAAAAAAACTTACAAGGATGAGGCATATTCATAACTTTTGTAGTCCTGCCATGGATATCAACACTAGAAGAAACTCATATTGTTAGTGTTCATACAAGACAATATGGGAGTTCATTATACCTAGCAACTTGTGGTGGTGTTGTTCATGTTGGCTCTGTTGGACCCTGTAATTAAAATTCAATATACATTATTCAATAAGATTAACTGTGCAACATAATGAAATATTGAAAAGTGTTGTCTTATTGAGCTTCGCTTCGTTTTGAGAATAGTCTAATCTTCTCTCCTTAACATGGCCAACCACGTGAATGTGGAAGCTCATTTGGCCCCTCCTCCCCCCCCCCCCCTAACATCACTCTAAATTCCCTGTTAACATCTAACATTCATTCATTCTTTCTACCAATAATAAAATATAACATTCATTCGTTAATATCACATAATGTTCATTAACACATAACATTGATTAACATTAATTAACACGCAACATTCATCAATATTAATTAACACATATCATTCATAACCATTCATTAGCACATAATTACATTCATTAACACATAAAAATCAGTCATTATCAAATAAGATAGATTACAATCATTTATTTTTTTGTTTTTTCTTTGAAGATATGTAAAGAATAAGTGGAGCATCATGTTCTTCATCATTTCCCCCCTCTTCAGTTGTTCTTCCCTCTGCTCGTGATCTCAATGTATGCCTAGACCTATACTGAGGATGAGGACATTGAAGCGAAGGGGGGTCCTCTGCAATAACAAAGAAATGGGTTAAATTCAAAATATTTTTTATTATTGTTACAATTATTTCATTAATTTAAATAACATAACCGTGGTGCTCTTTACCTAATGGGGCCACATCATTTTGTCTATCCTCAACCTCAACATGATGAACACCCTCTAGATCCTCTGGAGTTGAAATATTAAAGGTTACATTAATGTTGAACACCAATTGAAATGGCTACCCCTGAAAAAGTTGACCACCCACCTAATCCTCCCCCCAAGGGTTTGAATGTTTTTATGGAAACTAAAAGTTGACCACCCACCTAATCCTCCCCTCGAGGGTTTGAATGTTTTTATGGAAACTATCGAGTGGCTCATCAATGGTTACAAGAAAGCTGTGGACGAAAATAAAAAACTTTGTAACAAAATCTCGATCCTGGAAACCATCAATACAGGGGAAGGGAAAACCATGGCGAACTTCATTGAGGACCTGAAAAGTACCATCGCCAAAGCTGAAGACATGAGAGATGCTTTCAACCCCAGGTTCGAAAAAATTGAGAAGGATTTGTTGGAAAGAAAGAATCTTGCTGACACTAACGACCACATTCTCACGAATACTGTTAGCAAAATTGGTAAAATAGAGGAGTGTCTGAAGAGCATTGCCGAACAGAACCTCAGCATCTTGAAGATTTCTACCAACAACATCAACACTCTCATCAGCAAGCTGGATGATGATAAGGAAATTCTGGACATTGACCCAGAAACGGAAGGAACAGGGGAAATTCAAGGTCCTAGAACCCGTACCAAAGGCAAAAAGAAGGACAAAAAACCAAACAATGATCTGGAAGACCTTAAAGCTGTCAAGGCTACTTACGATGAGTTGGTGATGAAGGCGGAGGACTTGTTGAAGAAAATTACTATGTAGTGCCCTCTTAGCTTCTTTGTTGTTGTTTGTTTTGTTGTTCTTTCGGTTTATTGGCTTTTTGCCAGTCTTTTTGTATGCGGTTCTTAAGTACTGTTGATTACTTATCTTAATATCTTTTGTTAAAGGTTTCGGGTCCTGAAAACCTTCTTTTTTAATTAATCAGAACAGTGGTCCTCTTTACCTAATTAGGGAACATCATGTTCCTGATGTTGTGTACCTGGATCATGCTCCACTTGGTCACCACCGACTACATGCTCTAAAATATTAACAAAAAAGGCTACATTAATTACTATACTAATTACAATTTAAGATGTTTAATTGTATTAATAATTACATAAATAAATTTGAATAGAAAATGAATACCTCCACTACTGGGATGCACATCCGGACCTTCATGTGTAGGTCGTGTTTCACGATCAGCAGGTTGCATTCCAGTGTCATGCACATTGTTATCATTGCTTGCTTATTTAAAATAGATATAGTCACTTTATGTTGGAACTCAACGTCAATTAGATTATTGGTAAAGTATTCAATTTGAAAGAATTTTCATTTAGCTTATTTACCTGTGTGACGGATGCACCAGAATCTTATGTTTGCCCACTCAATTCTTGTAGTCGTTCAGCCCCAGCTGTATAGCCTTTCTTATAGGCAATTCTCTTGTCATCTTCTGTGGGCGCTCTATTGAATTCAGAGCCCTACATTTTTGCTTAGTATCGTGAATTTTGCTTGCATTTTTTGATCAAAAAAAAATCGTTTGCAATTTATAAATATTTTGATGCGATATTTCATTAACTGATACTTACAATTCATGCGGCAAGTTTCATATAACCACCAAAGCCGAGTTTGTGTTGCTCATGCTTTTCTTGTCTTGCCTTGGTTGCCTTTGACGTGTCACTCAATCTATGAAAAGTTTGAAATATGTTAGATTATAAAAATATAAAGTAATTAATTGGTACATAATTACATTCTTAATAGTATCCCATAACTTCTTTTGGCGTCTACTGGTGTATTTCCTTTTTTCCTTTCAATTCTCTCCTTGGCATCCAAAATCAGGTCCTTCCACTCCCTCTCTGGAATCATGGGGGGACGCTCGTACTTTACGTTCTTCTCTAAATGGGTCATGTATTGGTCCCTCACATACTTTAGATATGTGCCATCTTTTTCAAGGAGCTTGGTTTTGTCAAATGTGTCATTTCCAAACAACTCAACCATATGGGTTGTCAATTCATCTTTTAACCTTTTTTCTGTTGAACACAGAGTACTACTGAGAGGGGTGTGAATCAGTGGTTCCTAAACTTTTTGACTTTCAAATCAACTTCAGAATATCAGTTATCCACTTAAACACTAAACAATCAAACCGGTAGAACAAGAAAGGAAGCCAAAGAGATCAGTCACACAAATGTAACTCTCAACACCAAATTTACGAGGAAAACCCAATGTGGAAAGAAACTCGGTGAGAAAAGATGCTGGAGACTACTGCTCCAATCCAACCTCACAGGTAAAACACTGAATTAAAAAGATTTAGGGCACCAACCCCTTCACTTTTAGGGCACCAACCTAAGGAGCACTAACCCTTGCACCAAGCTTCAACTTGGTGATGTATATTGAAATACTATTTGAATATAATTAAGGCTTCTTGTTGCAAATGAATCCTGCAACTCTTTGATCAAGTAAGTCACTACCGGTTGACAGTCTTTTCTCCTCCACTAAATCTCACACTACCGGTTGTGAGATTACATTCTTTGATTCTCTCTCTCTCTCTCTCTCTCTCTCTCTCTCTCTCTCTCTCTCTCTCTCTCTCTCTCTCTCTCTCTCTCTCTCTCTCTCTCTCTCTCTCTCTCTCTCTCTCTCTCTCTCTCACACACACACACACACACACACATAGTCTCTCAACACACTGTGTCACACTTGGATGTTATCGGCTCTGCCACACTTAGTCGATTTAGCTTAACTGTGAAACTACAATTATCCCGGTACTCAATCACTGTCGGTAGAACCCTCTCACTAGTATGCTTTCTCACTTACTCTGCAGCTCTCTTAGAATAATTTCTAAGGATAGAAATTCTTCTCCTTCCTATTTTATTATTTTAGAAAAAATTTCATGCATTCTATGTGTATTTTTATCGTATCCTCTAGGGTTCCTTGACAGAGTGTTACACTATGACTAAACAAGGTACCAAGTCACAACATAATGATAGACATAGCATGTTTACCAATAAATTAGCATGATGGCATAAGAAAAAGACTAATGAGTTCATGTGTCAAAAAAATTGTAATAGACTCAAAATTGAAAACTAGATGTTTGCCAATGGTTCTATACCTAGGTAAAACTTATCTTGCTCCTTGTGTTGTATTTCATCTATGAATAATCTCAAAAAGTAGAGTCATTATTCAAACCATTCTTGTTCAAAATTTAGAAAATAAAACACACAAAAAAGAGCTTACAAGCTAAATATGCACCCTGGCAACACTAAGTTGGGTTCCATGGAAGAAGAGTATAAACTTAGACAACGAGGTCCAAGTTCCAAATCTCAAGCTAGCTTAGTATTTGGTCCCAAGCTACATTCACATGTTGCATTATATTCCTCAAACTCTTAGGCCAAATTTTTAAATTCTTGAACTTCAAGATCAAAGACACAATTTGGAGATGGGGATTTTATGTGACTAGGTCTAAAATCTGGAGTAGCAAAACTAACTTACCTAGATCTACCTCTGACTTCAAATTCCAAAATATAAATAACACCAATAGACACATATTCCTATTTTGAGATGTTAAACTTGAAACACCTCAAATTCATGGGGTTCCAAATATGCCAACTTAGGATTGATGCACAATTATTCCATGTGAAATTTGCTAGGAATGTTGAACTCCAAAATTACAAGGTACCTAGCTTCAATTTTCAAATTCCAAAGTGTCACTCACATTGCACCCAACCTTGAGCTCAACAAATAATAATAAGCATTAAAACTTCAAGGTCCAAGATACACATGCAACACACAAACCTTGGAATAACCTAAGACTCTAAACTCTAGCTCCCTTGTAGCTTGGATTTCAAGGTCTAAGTGAAAAATTTCAACTCAATTTTTTGCAAAAAAAATTAAAGGAAATGATAACAAGATTTATTTTTTTCTCAACAAATCATAACTCCTTAATTTTGTGTGTAGTTTAAAAATGGTATGGAACAAGCACTCAAGTATATGTGGGGCCCATGTTAATTTTGTTCTAGTACAAGGTTTCCAAACATCTCAAAAAGTGGACCTATCCCTTAAAATAAAGAACACGTCCTCAAGTCCATACCATACCAAAATGTGACTTGTTCCACAAGAGAATAGTCTTGGAAAGTATTGATAAAATGATAAAACCTCATGGAAACAATTCAATTTACAAAGGGGTTTGTATCCCACCAAGAACCATGACAAGGTTAGATCCAATAGCTAAGAACATATACTTGAGAACCACATTTTTTAAGCTAAACAAACATGACTAAGACCATTCTAATAGTCATACAAAATTTTGACTTCAAGGTCAAGTATGCAACTAAAAAGGGTCATAACTTTGATATATTTCGATAAATCGATAAAAGAGCGTAAAAAAAATCATTGAAGATGGAACTCTTTTCATGCCATATGAGTTTGAGGTAAATAGAAAATAAGCACAAACCCAAATCTCTCAATGTTGCAATATTGGATCTAATACAAGATATAATATCGCAAGCTTTTCTCTAAGACATTAATAAATGAACATCTTGTGTTACAAAAGTGATATAAATACACCACATGGCACACAAACATGTACAAGTAATTGTGACATGACACAATGACACATGAGGAATGTAATTTAAATTCGTAAAGCATTGAAACACAAGTAGAAGAATTACTCATATATATGTTGTGATTACTATGAAAATCTCAAAAGCACGAGTTCTAGTGAATGTGTTGATTTTTTATGCAACCTTGAATCACCTACAATTTTCTTTCCAAAATTTTCTTTTTCATTTCTTTATTTATTTATTAGGAATTCAAATTCTAAATACTATTTTCCAACACTTGCAATTTGAATGTCAAAATTCAATCTTTTGAACCATCTCTTGCATTTCAAGAATTCAATGTGTACAACTTTACAAAACGTGCAATGTGTACGATAAAATATAATCTCTAAGGCACTGGTGACCTGTTTGTGGAATGTCAGAGACAAAAAGTAGTTTTGTAACCTACAACAACAAGCCTACCACTAAACCTCAAAACCCTATTGACCTACAAATAAAACTTCAAATTTCATGAAAGTTTTGTAACTTGTCAAATCCATTCATGCCTCTAAACTTTAAAACTTATTAAACCTACAAACTAAACTTCAAACTCTACAAATAATTTTATATCTCGATAAGCTATGTACTTAATTTAGAACTCTAAAAATTCAAAAACCTCCAAACTAAACTAGGAAGTTCATGGGAAGATTTGCAACTTTGCAAATTCCACACTTTCTTTCAAACTCTAAAAACTTATATATCCAACTTTAAACCCATTACTAGCTTTGTAACCCTGTGAAATGCATGCCTACATTTGAAATCCAAAAATTTGAAAACCTACAAATTGAACTTTTAAATTTTAGAGAAGTTTTGTAACCTTTTCAAATGTACACTTTCCTTCAATCTTTGAAGTTGTGAAAACCTACAAACTAGACTTCAAAATGCATTAGCAATCTACAACCATGCAAAATGCACACATACCTCCAAACTCTAAAATTTTGATGACCTTGCACACCAAACAACAAAATCCATGATCATATTTGTAGACATGCAAACTAAATGCCTATTTTTTAATTTTGAAATTTCAATGACCTTGTTGATAGAATTTTTGCAAGCAACCTCATAACCCAACAAAATTAGTAGTCCAGAATTACAAGATCATTATTTTTTGTATTATGAGTTATATAAAAATTATTTGGGCCAAGTACTTGAGCACATATAGACTCTTCACTTGCTAAACAAGAAGTCCCAAGTACCTTTAAAACTACTTAAATCCAATATCAAATTTCTCAAATTTGAATAGATTTACACATGCTCGGGAAACAACAAGATGTTCAAAGAGAAACAACTGCTCAAAATAGTAGTTGTTTCAACCTCCAATTCCAACATACATTCATAAAACAAGTAAATCACAACTAGACTAATTATTTTTTTATTTTCACTAGAATTTTAAAATCATGTTTTATAATTATGTTTCTCAAATTTAACCAAACATCATAATTATGTTACGCATTCAAATTTTAAGGTGGACAAAAGTAAAATAAATGAATCTCGATCGCACCACATATGTGAATGGATTACAATCCAAGTTGTAATTGTTCTTAATTAAGTTAAAAAATTTACATATAAGGACTCAAATGTCCTCAATTATCCATTTTCAAAAGAAAGTACCAAATGATAATTTGCATCTATGTCATGAAATTTTTGCACAATACAATCCAAGATTCTCAAAATGATATACAACCCCGATAAATGATTCAACACCACTCAACCATGTGGAACCCTTAAGCCCACCCCTCTAAATTAGGAGATAATCAATTGGGTTGTCATTCTTGACATAGACACCAAACACATAGGTACAACACATGAATATCCCAACTAATAGAACAACATCAGAAACATATCATACAAGGAATAACTATACATCAGATTAATGAAAACACACAAATCAAGTATATACAAATGGGTTCATGAACACTTATCAAATTCACAATTAAACACCCAACGAGGGATTAGCATAAGTAGTGTCATCAAGTGGAATCACTAACCCATCATACAGAGGTTGAGGAGTATGCCATATCCAAGGGGGACTACAACAAAACTATCATTTATCTATAAGATTGATCTCATTTATATATGGGCATATGACAAGTGAGCTCACAATTAACATTTTTTATGTGTAATATGTGTAGCCTGATGTTTGCAATTATGTACTTTAATTACCTATGATTAAACTTGTCATCATTTGTATTACAAATAGACAAGAGTGAAATTCCACTCCATAAAAACCTAAAGAAAACACTTGCCAAGGTCACATGGTTAAAAACACAATATGGACATGACACAAAAAATGAGGTGCAATCATAGAAGACTTATGGTTGTATGATTCTCCATCTCATTTCCATGAGGGAATCCATTTCTCACAAAATAATTTTCAAAAGCAAGCTTAGAGATGTATTTTTAATTTCAACAAAGCATAAATTTGAAATCCTTTAAAAAACTCAATAGTGGGAAGTTCAAACCATACCCAAAATTCAAATTTTGAATTTCTAAAGCTAAATAATAATCTTTTGAAGCTAAGGGAATGGAACATTATTTTTTAATCATATACAAAATTTAGAATAAATTGTCATAATTCTAATGCAAAAAAAATTGGATTGTTAAATTGATCATACACGATCTAACAATCCATATACACACAATTATTAGTCAATGAAATGTTATATGCATCCATATAAGGTAGCCTTTGCCCAAGCATAAAGGTAAAATTATTTAAAAGCATAAAATCAAAATTATAACACCTACAATCCAAGCTCATACCAATGGAATGTGTTTGTTTGTTGTTTTACACATAAAAATTAACAAATAGGTGAAAATATCTTCTAATGTCCAATTGTATACCCATCGCAAAACCCCAAAATTCCAAATAAATTTCCCCAACTCCCAACACATCTAGAAAGCAACAAGAAAAATGAGAGCCAAATGCAAACCTTGAAAAGACAAGTGAAAAATAATATTTCAAAGAAATGAGTTTATTTCATACTCAAATCACTTTACAACAAGACATTTTAATTAAATGAACTTTTAAATTTCACTGTAAAGGGAAATGCTAAATTTAAATATCGTCAAACCTTTCTTTTATTAATGCAATATTTTAGGATTTTAAATCACTTGTCTAATTTAATTATTTTTGACATAAAGCAAAAACTCGAACAACAAATAAATTATTTGCATAAAATTATCTTTACAATTTTTAAAAACACACAATTCATTTTTCACTCAATCAATTCACACAAACTGTGAGGCATCATATAGCAATAAAAATTCTCTTGATAATAGAATAAAATCATTTCACAAGCAATTAAGCAATTACTAAAAAATGCAATAAATTGCAAGAGTCAAACAACCTGCATAAAACACGCATTTTATTAGTTTTCACATGAGTGGAGAATCTAACTCAACCAATTCAAATATAAGCTCACAAGGCCAAACTCAAATAGAGCTAACAACACAACACTTTTACCCCAAGTAAATTGTCTCCAATTTATCATTGATGGGGAAGCATATGTCCACACATAATGAAAACACTAGGCATATCTACATGACACAAGGTAGTCATAGTATACTATATAGTAATTAATGAATAATACCATAATATATATCCAGCTAAAAATCAACTAACACTTGGATGATTTAGATATACATATACATAGTAAATTAATCACATATCAAGTGAAAATGTAATGCCCCGCCAGGAACCCCAAAGGAAAACCCACAACCAGGGGTGAAACGATTTTTTTTTTTATAAGTATAAACATATTAAGTGCATAATAACAACCTTTGCACAATAATAACACAAGCGGAAGACTTACACCAGAATTCCTTAAGGGTTACCAACGAAGAATAAATCCAAAAGTTAAATTCCACAATTACTATTAATCCAATAATCCATCAAAACTCATAGAACATAAAAAGTCATATGCAATAATAGTTACACCATTGAAAGATTGAAAGGATACAATATAATCTCTCTTCAATAAGCATTTACACAAATCATAAAGAAAGTTGATAAACAACATCCAAACTAAGGATTACATTGATCCTCCAATACATGGCTTTCAATATACATATAAAGTTACCACTTAACCAAATCCAAGGTTACATAAGATCACAATACAACTGACCACATAGGTCTCCAAAGAATAATAATCTCCAAACATGAGATAGAGCATGAGTCACGAACCACAAAAACACCTGCGAAGCCAATCCTGGCATGAAGGTACGAACAAGAACATCTGATGGGAAGTGGAACTACCACCCAACCATGTAATTCCCATAATGGAATCACCCCACCATGCTAGGAGATAGCAAAGGACCCTCAAGCAAGCAAAAGCATGACATGGTCGACAGAACAATACGACTCCATGATAGTACAATATGACTCCACAATAATCCAGGTGACTCAACATCACAATACACAAGTGAACCTAAAGAGAGAGTGTCATTGCATAGCTTATGATGGTTACCATGGTCGACCTCCATAGGTCTTGGCCCCCATCCTGGGTTATCTTTCCCGAACCTCCGACTCCAACTAAGTCTCATGAGGACCCTACCAGCCTTTCATGAAGACAAGGTGGTTGGTTTGTCATTCCAGGTCTTCCCACTACATCATGAGCCCTTTACAAGAACTCACCCATGCGCGAGGTACAATATCTTATATAATGTTATAAACTACCCACCTAATCAATTAATTAGATTATCACTTATTATCTGACTTTCGTTGGGTTATCCTATCATCCACTTTGGGCACGGCCCCCACTTGAAAGCCACCATCTCAAAGGACACTAAACAAATATGGTCACTCCACGAGGACCTATGGCGAAGCAAACAGCCATAACACCACTATCCAAAAACAAGTGGTCAAAACAAGGATATACTGACTCTTGGTTAACCATAAGGCAAAGACACTACATGGTTAAGACAACAAGCTCATCATATATCACTTGGTCAAAGGTACCAAATACGCCACAACAGGACAACTGAACCACAGACGAGAAATAACACAAATATAATTCTTTGCAAGGAAACCTAATTTCACTAAGTCTGCACTCAGACAATCTTTGAGAAAATCAACATCATAAGCACTTGCAAATTTCATTGATTGAAAATTAAATAAAACACCCTTATACGACATTCACATCTATTTAATTTCCAAATTCAATACTCCAACAAGAATAAAATCCACATAAATATTCCACCGAATAAATTATGAATTAATAATATACATTTAATCCATTTCCAGAATACATCCACATTTACCAACTTGAATTAATAATTCATGCCTTGATTTCAATAAATAAATTTACTAAATCAATATAATAAAAAAAACACTTTATACTACCATTGATATTTAACATTAAAACCAACTTGAAATATTGTGTTTTATAAAAATTAAATTAACGGCACCTAAAAAGTTGTACCGCGAAGGGTACAAGGTCACGCGGGGGCCAAGGCCTACCCGTGGTAGTGCTGTTGTTGGAGCAGCAGGCACTACTTGTCGGTAGTACTGCTACCGTCTGTAGCAAGCCTACTGACTGGTAGTGCCACTACCAACCGGTAGTACTGCTACCTACGGTAGTCAGACACTACCGTCCCGTGTGGTGGGGCTATCCCGCCATGGGGTAAGGTAAGATTAATTATATAATAAAATTCATACTTTGCATTTAAAATCAATATAACATGAACTCGATTCATCCCCTGTTCATTTCACGGGCACACACACACATAGTGCCAAACTCTAGAATACAAGGGAACATTTACCAATAAGGTAAATGGTGAATTAACATCACACAAGAACCCAATAAATAAAGATTTAGGCAACGATAGAAGAATTTAACAGATAGGAGAAGGATTAAGATCAATTTCCTCACTTCCATTACACAGGAAGAATTCCTTACATCTATCAAGAGGTAAACAACCAATTTTTACCAACATAAACCCCAAATCTTGGGCAATTAGATACTAGAAAGCACACAGCAAGCTAAATCTAATTTTTTCTATTCCAAATAGAAGAGGTAATTCAAGAATTTGATTTTCAAGAACAAATAACAAACAGCAAGTAGAGAAATGAGCCATTTCTTTCCTATATGCAAACATTTGATATGAGTTCCACAAAATCAACAATAACAGACACTCTATCTTTCATTCCAACCGTTCAACAAGGATTTACAAGAGATTTGCATTTTTCCAACACACATGAAGCATCTAAAATATTCAAAATTAAATTTCAAAACAAGAAGAGATTGTCCAACCTTCAAGCAAACTAGCAAGCAAAATGATGGAAGAATCTCAATCCTTGCAAACCAAATCCAATTCCAGCTCCTCTTCCAGAATGGTTTTCCAAATTTCTCTTTCAAAACTTATGCCTCCTCATTCCCATGAACTCCCAGGAATATATGGGAAAATAATTTCAACCTAAACTTTCTAGGTTAAAAGTTTTCCAACCAATCAGATTAAATTATTTTAAAAGGTAAAAACAATCAAATTTACCTTTATCTAAAAACAATTCTTTTCCAACAACCAAAATACAAAAGTCAAATGGAAAGGTAAAAAGAAAAGTTTTTTATTTATTTTCTATTTCCATTTTCACAATACTTCCTTTCAACATAAGCATTTAAGATTTAAATGGCTAGGCAATTATTTATTTCTTTCTCAATATATTAATACAACTATTCACAATAAAATAAGCCAATTAACCATTTAATTGTAGCAAATTATTAATTTAATTAAATCAATAATCTCAAGAGCATAATAATTAACTAATTACGCCAACATTAAAATAGCATCATTCACTCAATTAAATAACTATACAAATGAACGAAAGCACACAAAACAAAGGATGATCAAATGACGACTCACAAATGACCAAACCAAAGCACTATGACTTGCATACCGGCTAGACGGGAAAGACAACCGACTGACAACACTCACACGAGTGTAACTGTGGGTCGGGTTAGGGTCCAACAAATATCTCCTCCACTCCCATCGGACAAATAAGGCACGCTCAGACTTGTGAAACCAGATGGAGTCAATACCCCATACCTACCCGGTACTTGTACCTGCAATGTCCTACACCAAAGAACCACACGTGCATATAGACAAATATATATAACAGACATGGCACGCGTACCAATGAAGGAGAATTGTGGCGTTCCTTGTCTCACCGAAGTGACTGAAGGAAAATCATCCCCTCGCATCCCATACATATGCAAACACGCAACATATAAATAACGCATCGCACATATAAGGTAAAAGTGTCAGTCCATGATAATGATTCATAAAAATAACATTAATCATAAGCACTAAGATAATGCATAAAATCATACACTACAAATCCAGATAAAGCATGAAATAACATCGCATAAGGTCTGAATCAATATACAATAATGCTCCACTGAACAATCAACTGAAGTCAAACAAAATACAAAAAGAGTCTAATCGAGGAGGGGTACTACAGAAAATGATAATAGTGGTAACACTATAAAATTTAATACTTGCAAATTCACATACGTGAATCCAAGTACAAGATCTATACACCTCAATTACAATCCAAAAACATCATCGATAAGGATAATTAAAATATCAAAACACAATAAGTATAAAAATGAGGTACACTTAGGGCCTAACATTATATCCAATCAAGGAGAAGTAAATCTCTTTATGCTATCATCAATCTAGGAAAAGATTTGATTATTTCTTTATTTTTGAAGGGAAATGTTCTCCTACATCAAGTTCTAAAAAAGAAACACCATAGAGTTGGAACATTGAAATGGCTTTGTCAAAATCTAATGAATCCCCTCAATATGAGCAATCTGAACTAACATCCCACAAGAATGTTGGTGTTGAAGAGTGAAAACCATTGCACTAGTGTTTACATGTTAACCTCATTGAAGATATGGTCATTTGAATCATGTCACTTAAAAAAAACCACTTGGATCCAAGACCTCAAAGTTTGGAGGAGATATTGGTGCACAAAAATCAATCTATATGCACCCTTAAAGAGTTCGTGTCATATCCAATGCAAACAAAATCCATTATCAAGCAAGTTAGATATGATCAAAGTTACATAGATTAAATATTCCCTTGTAAGTTTTTCATTCACTCATATAGGTGAGTTTGTCATGGTGATTTCTAGATGTGGTTGACATCTCCACAATGATAGCACCTAAATAATCACTCTTGATACAAACACTTTGTCAATGTATCAAACCAAGGCCTCTCTCGCAACTTTCAAGAGTGCCACTCCTAAAGCAACTTTTAAAATGTGTCACCAAACTCCATAACCTATCTTGCTAATTGGTTTGTAGGAAATCATGGATCTAAATGTCAAAATATTTAGCCCTTAATTTTTCCAAAATAAATTTAGCATATTTCCATAGTTGTATTAACAACCATTTACTTTCTAGAGAACCAAATTTTCAAAAACAATTATCAGATTGACTTTAGGTATCTCCTTTCTTTCACATACCACATTGGATAAGTTTAGCTTGAACTTGGGAAATTGTTTCCTCCCTTACAATACAACATGAATAATATATTGATCAAGTAAAGTATTTTAGTACTTACAAGAGGAATTGGTTTAGTCAATATTTCATGCTATAATCCTATCATCTTTCATTGTCTTCTTCAATAGTTGAGGAGGACTAAGAAGAAGAGTTAAATTGATCTTCCTTCAATTTGAATCATGATTGTCATTTTCGTTCATTCATTTAATCACTCCATGACTTCATTTGAAAGATGCCTCTTGCTCACTTTGTTGTTGAATGACCTTTTCCATATACCCATGTATGATTTCTATGTATGTGATACATGTGTCAACTAGATCCTATTAGGATGCACAAGGTAAATCAAAATGAGACATAAGGTGAAATTTTCTTTTGAAACCAACTTTATCTAGAAGCCTCTCGAATCTCCAAAAATCGTAGGGGGAGCTAACTCTCACATTATTTTATGTAAGTATTGTCCAAGAATCTCATTAAGGATTATCAAACCAAGTTATAAGACACTAAAAAATAGACAAGTAATAGAGATGAACAATAAATCTCATTTACTCTTATTAAAAAATTCATTACAACATCATGTACCATTTGTATGTAATAAATTGCATCCCTTTACAATTTCACACTCTATTTGAGACCCTAATTTAGTGTGTCATATTATAGATCATTTTAAGCCTATTTGGGCCATATTCTAGATTAAAACTTTATTATTAATCTTGCAAGTTAACTATCGTGAAATACTCATTTTAGGACCTAATTTAGCATCGCAAACCTTGACACTAATGACCCTTTGGAGGTCCTATTTTGGTGGGACCATGACACCCTCCAACCCTGTCCTACCAAAATTCCCTGAAAATGTAGCCATTACAAGTGTTAGCCTTCACGATTTGAATTTCGGTCTCAATTTGTGTACCTGATTGTTTTATATCAGCCTAAACTCAAAAATACCTTGTGAACCATATACAAAGCAACATTTTATCATTCACAAGCTAGAAGAGAATAATAATCTCTAAGATCAAGCATTTCCTATTCAGTTTGATCAAAAACAAATTTCAGCATATTAAGCAGCAAGCTACAACATTCTACATTCATGTATGATTTTGTTTTCATTATTTATGTTTTGTGATCATGTTATTGCATCAACTCTTGAAGGACTTATCTAAAGAGCATTGTATCATTACCTTTATGTGAGACTCCATGAGTACCTAAGATATAATCATTTCATCACCATTTTCTTTATTACAAGCACTCTTTTTACAACATCATTGTTGTTGTAGAGGTGGGAACACCAACACAGGATTTGACTTAGGCGAGCCCCTATATAGAACAACCATTTTTTATTTTCATGTGCAGGTTCATATCCAACAATAGAGGAGGTTACATGAGTGGACAAACAATTCTAGATTTTGAACGGGCAAGAAAACCAGGACTAGAGCATGCTCCAAGTGTCCAATACTTTTTGGATAAAATTTTGAGAAACAAGCTTACAGGGCCTCTTGACTACACTTCTAAACCATTTTGTTAGTTTGGACACCCTCAAGACTAGGCAACCTCCAATCGTGTCTAGCACTATCGACTCTAGATTTCAGCTACAAGTTCCTCTCCACATCTTATTTCCAAATCTGGCTTATTGTGTTGGTTATAAGTTGTATATTTCATTGTCAAAATCATCATTTTGCTATCATTTAACCTATTCCATTCACACACACTTCAAAATCTCAAACAAAGGAATAGAATTCAAGTGCCTCTCCTTTAAGGACTGACTGAATTTAGGCCTATTCATGTTTCAATGTTATGTAGTAGAGATTTGAGATCTTAGTTTGTATTCATAGACCTGGATCTTTTGTCCATGCATACCATTTTGGTGAACCTGGCTCTTATTACATTTTGCAAAACTACTGATTTGGATTTTCAAAATTGATTTATTTACATAAATTTTCAGATTTAGAACACATTTATTAAATTTATTGCTTATGCATTTGCATTGTCTATTTAATCACAATGTTGCTCTTTGATATTGCTTAATTAATCACATGATTGTTATCTCATATCACTTAACCGGTTGATTATTGGGATATTTTGTGCATTAGAAAGCAAACTATTTTCATTGAATATCTTGTTGAATCATAGTACATTTGATGAATTGGGTTTTATCTTCTTTTTCTAGTTTAGTTTTAAGTTTTATTCAAAACATTCATGATATTCTATTTAATGCATATGATGATGGTGTGGCCCTTCCTTTTATCCATAGCCCTTATAGAGATGAACCATTGATTAATCATACTTGTACCTCTCCCAAAATTAGTCTAACTCATGAGGATAGTTTAGTGCAAGAGATGGATAACACTAGCACATTTCTCAACATTCCCCCTTCTAGAGATGAAACATTGATGAATCATGCTTGTCCCTCTCCTAATATTTGCCCTACCAATGAGGATATTTTGGCGCAAGAAGATGATATCATCAACACTTTCCTTAATGTCACTTTATTCTCTATTTAAGTTTACATGATACCTCTTTAGAGATGAAGAATCAATGTATCTTGCTAACCCCTCTCCCAAAGTTTGTCCTCGTGAAGATATTTTGGAGCAAGAGGATGATATTATTAGAACTTTTTTCACTACTCTCTCTTCTAGAGATGAATCATTGGTCAACAAAGAACCAAATCAAGGTCTACTTAACACAATTTACATTTGTCAATCTCAAGTTAAACATGTTATAATTGTTGGAGGTATCCCAGATTCCTTAACAGAAGTCAAATTTGTTCTTACCATTAGAGGAATCCTATGTCCCCCACCACAAACTAAACTAGTGATTGTTGTCAAAGGTGTTAAAACTCCAACTAGACCTCCTAGTTACTACTTAAACTTTGCAAAACAACTCACTCAAAATAATCAAATTAATCAACAAGTGTCACAATAACCTCATTATCACGTACCGAGTCACATATAACATTTGAAACAATAAACAAGACTCAAATGTCCTTCCTCCTCAACGTTTTGTTCCTTCACCTCCTCATTTTTCACAACATGTTTGTAAGGAGAATGATCTTGTTGAGCAACTTCATGCTACTCCAACTAAGATCTCCCTTTGTGATATACCATTACACAAGCCACGAGATGATCTAAGAAGCCTTGTAGAGGATAGTTGTTGCACCTTTTGATAAACCAAAGGATGTAGCAACCTTGTTTAATCGTATGCATGCAACAGAGACAAATATCATGTTCTCACAACATGAACTACCTAGTTTGGAAGTTCAAAAAAGGTATGATCCCGTCATGGTTATAGTTCACATTAATAATACTAAAAAACATGGAGTTAGGCATACCTTCATTGATAACGGATCAGGTCTTAATGTTTACAACATAGAATTGTTGCATAAGATCAATGTGGTTACCTC
>NC_081411.1:317172878-317191878 GCF_030272615.1 Cryptomeria japonica
TTAAGGGTTATGTACCTTATTAGGAACTCCACCATGTCTTCCCAGAGACTTTGAAGGTCCATCCTATTGTAGCCACCATTCGGGTTCTTCTTAACCCTTCTTCTTTCACTCTATTTTTCATAGAAAACTTAGAGGGCTTCTTCCGAATTCTTGCTTTCCCTAAAAAATTTCCTATCCTCCATACTAAGCCCATAAATCTCAGCAATAAAGGATTCATTGATTCTGAACTCTTCCCCATACACATGCAGTGCCCCATCATCTCAATTGCTCACAAACAAATCCGTGAGTTGATGGTTTTGTTCATAAATTTTCCAAACAAAGGGCTCCATTCCCCGATCAAATATTTCCATCTAGAACTCCTTATTTTTCTCCCAAATCTCACATGAGGATGACTCCATTTTTTTTTTGTCTCCCCACATTATGTTACTTCTTCTATAATTCTTTTCAATGATACCAAAACTAGGCTTCAGACTAGTACAAAACAGAGCCATAGGAACAATTTGGAAACTTGCCTTTGCTTCTTCTATGAAAAGTCCTACACATACTTGTGAATTAATGTTGCCTTATGAGTGAGAAGCCAAATTTTTTTTAAAATAATTCATTTTGGTCTAAGTTCAATTTTTTTCACTAAATACCAATCATATTGAAAGATAGTTAGAAGCCACAACACCTAATAAAGGATCCATAGGAAAAAAGTATTAAGTATCTTAAAATAAAAGTATAATTGAGTCAAAAATAAAGTTTTATCATAACTCTTAAGAAACTTATTAACTATCACACTAATACTGTTATATTGGTACCACATCACATGATCATGCAACTGATCATTATTTTGATGATAAGGATCTAACTTATTATGTGTAAAGTACCATACTTTTATTTATTTAGCTATATAATGAATTATTATATCCTGGATTTTGATTATATCATTTTTATCTTATTAAATTTACTTTAATGAACTCATTTGGTGGTTTGCATTTAATTTATAATCCATCTCTAGCATAGCATCGTTCAAGGCAATAAAATTTATAACTAGAAATGAATAATTATTCACACCTCTAATCAACTAATTGTTGATACCATGTAAAAGAGAGATAGGTGACAATGCCACCATCACAGACTTCATGATTGATGCATGAGAAAATACTAGGGGAAAAAATAACACAACATGTTACAAAAAGAATAAAAAAACATAAATTTTAACCTCTTATAAATGAAGAATGTCTAAGCATAGAAAATGTTGTGTACCACAAATAAAATGCTTCAATGGAAATTTAATTAGATGTTAATTTTTTTAGGAAATATAATCCATGAATGAGTGTTAATTGTAATCTCCTTGTTATCAATATCATCTAAATCTAAGTAGTTATCCTATAGAATTTCTTGTAATGCACTAAAGTTGTCTATCTAAACAAAATGTTGGGCAAGGCACAATTCCTATGGCATACATTCGAGTTCTTCCACATGTCTCGAAGGACTATAGGATCTCCATTATGTAGTGAGGGGCCAAGAAATATGTTAGGTAAATTTACTTTTTGAGATGCCAAAGTTAACAACATTAATAGTGCTTGAGATAATTTTGATCCCCAAACATTTTCCCTTTGAGGGGAGATAAATTTATTTGTTATTAGTAGTGGTTTTTGAATTAATTTGTTTTTTTAGAACTATCCCTCAATGGCTAAAGATGACTCGATTGGGGGTCCATTATTAATATGATTATTTTCTTTGTGACACATCACTATATACCAATCCTACCTTTTTGAACAAGAGGTAGAGATGTAGAAGTGTGTTGAATCCTATGATTAAACTGGGGGGAGGCCAAACGAAATTCCTAGATCTTGTGCTGAGAACATTAAAATTGCTAGTAAGTATACAAAATTTTTAAACAATGAAACAATGAGGGTATTTCAATTGGCCAATAATAAAAGAGATTTATTTATTTAATTTAGAGTGAAAAACTAAACAAAAAAGAGTTGACTAAATAGGAATTCTATTTAAGACCAACTTTAACATAATTGAATTTAATATATTAAATGTATATAATAAAAAAACAAACTCATATTTGTAAAACTAATATAATATATTAAATAAATAAAAACACCAATAGAACCCTTCTCCTTTCTTTCATTCCTACCCCTTGAAAAAACTTAATATTATAATTTTACTTTAAAAATAATAAAAGAAACTATTCCCATCAACTACACAGTAATAACAAGGAGAAACATACCATAAAAACACAAAAAAACATATCATAATAGCATGGAGAAACATATCATAGAAACATGTTTTTTTTTGTGTTAGGCCATCTCTTATACACATAGGACATTCAAAGAGAGGAAAAGTAATTATTTAATTAGAATAGTTCTTTTATTAGCCAACAACTAATCTTCATATAAAATGGCATTGTAAATCACAACTTTTTTTTGATCAATTTTTTGTGCTCTTATAGCAATGGCAATGTAGATATGAAGATTTAGCTACTGAAAATTTCACAAAAATCTATTGTATTTTGCAAATTTTAGAGACTATACTAAATGTTGTTTAGTATAAAGATTAGTCGTTCCTCTTTTAATAATAGCTTAAAAGATTAAAGAAAACATGAACTTAATTTAGAAAGGATACATATCATAGAAAAGAGGCAATGTGAGAGTTCCTCCCCCCTCCACATAGTGGACTACAATAGACACCTCCCTGCGGAATGAAAGCTCTTTGAAATCAGCAATGCATTTCTCAAACCCCACGTAAAACTAAAAATTTCCTTTCACGTTATCATAACAAAACATTCAATTATCCACCATTTTAGAATTGCCAACAAAACGAACCGAAGCCTCATAATTGAACTTTTCATAAATGGCAATTTCTTCCCAAATTGAAGCTCACTTCTGCGCCTTTTTCTTAAAATGATTCTTTTATTTGATTTCTTGTCTTCTGCAAGGCATTCTCATACACATCTTCCCTTTATAATCAATGCAAAAAATGTTAGAGGAATCAATTTCAGACAAGTTGCAATACAAATCGCATTTTCAATGTGTATTCTTCCTTGAAGAAATCTGCATAGATTTTTTTTTTTGTAATTGTTTGATAATCCTCAATAAAAGTGTTGTTGGAATAATTTATAGAGGATATTACCTTTAATTTGAAAACCATTGCAAAGAGGTTAAAACAGGAAAGAAATTAAATATAGAAATATACTACTAGAGCAGAAATACACACAAAAAGAATTCAAGAATTCAAACACAAAAAAATAAACAACTCAGAAACTATATTGTGTGCTACAACACAAAAAAAATATTTGTATTGCTTACAAATTATTGGTTTTACATCTTTATTTTATAGAGAAATTTAGAAGCATATAGAAACTTCTAGAAAAATCTTATCATTAAATATTTTGCATGACTGATGAAAATAACTTATTTGCATGACTGGCAAATTGATAGCTAAACGATGGAACTATATATTCACTGTGGTGGACTGAGTTAAGTGGTTTAAATTGCATGCACACAGTGGAAAATGGTGGAACTAGAGTTTGCAATTCTGCACATGAATTCTTGCATGACACTGCATGGTCGATGCATGTTAATGGATTAGAGTTTTAATAGTGGTTGACTTGATTGTAAAACGATGGTGAGGGAGAAATTACACTCCAACACTCCACCTTAATTTTGACCTCAAGTGCTATTACATTTACAATTCTTTGACTTCTTTCTTCTTCTATCTCATTATTTGTCTTCAGACTTTCTTGAACCTTTCAAACTAACTCTAGATCTGTTGATCTTCATATCCACTTCTTAATAATAGTTCCTTTCATTTGGCTTCTCCCACTGCTATGACAATCCTTCAAACCATCAAAACTTTAATCTGAATCTTCTTGTAAACTCACTATTTGTAGACATCTTGCTAGACAATAAACATAAGGTTGTCATTGGGTGACTTGTCTTCTCTGAATCACCTTGGGATTTTGTGACTTATCCCTAATCAATACAATATGAGGTAGTTTTGGGTTACCACGAACCATCATAGTAAGTGGTTTCTAACTGACCACAAATATCTTATACAAGTGGTTTCAGATGACCACAAAAAAACTAAACATTTCTCCTTGCTTCTGCAAGATTTCCTCTTCTTTTCATTTGCTCCTTCTAGTAGCTGCTGCTATTGCAATTTCCTCACATTACCCACAATCTAATTTGGGTCTTCTATTTTTCAACATAAAATTTCTCCTAATCTTAATCTCTTCAGGCTCTTTTTCAATCTTTAATTTACTCTTTTATCTCTTCTAGACCTCATGCATGACTAGCAATGCAGTCTCTCCCTCCTTAAGCTACAACTTCAACATGACCAATTTTGACTCATTAAAATGATCTCTAAATATCGACAATCTCCAAATATTCACTATTAGATCCTTCAGAACTAGTCTCTTTCTTTCTTTTCTCCAATGTCTTCAGACTTCACAACCTTAGTGGCTTATGAGAAATTAATTCTCCTTTGAACTAGCTACAGTTGAATAATTTCCTTTCTAAATTATACTTTTCTTTGGTCTTATGACTTGTTCTCTTGAAATGGTGGTGTAAATTTGAACTTTCCAATGCTTAAATTATGTGATCTATCTTCTCTCACGGCCTCTTCTCTCATGGGCTCCTTATCTTTCGTGCTTGGTTACTTGATAGTTGCGGTTGTGTACTTCTACAAACCCCTTTCCTTTTCAACTTTCTTCAATTGCAACTTCTCCTTGTCTTCTACACAAATGAAATTAATTCCTAACACACTATGATGCATTCTTGCATGGTTCTTCACATCAGTCAGTTTCAATTTACTGTAGATTTTTCACACTAGTAATTATTTCTTTCATCCAAATTGCAAATTCCATTCAACAATGTTCTTTGGAAATTCAATAGCAAATGTTCTTCAAGAGTGCTCTCAAAATAAACACATGCAACAAACAAAGATCAATAAAAAATACACCTAAAAGACTAGAAGTCTTTGCTTTGATTCTCCTTCAACTCATGCATGTTGAAATTAATCCCCAACTGCCCACCTACTCCTTCGTAGACACAATGTTGTCCATCCTATCTACTCAACCTTATAGTGCCTGTTCCTTCTTTCTTACTCCAAATAGAACAAATTTTAAATTAAAAAATATCGATTGCAATCATTTTTTATGCACATATGAGGCACTAGTAAATGGACCTGAACTAAATATAATTTGTTGTTTTGTTTTCTTCTTCTTTTATTAGAATTTTTAGAAGAGTCTAGAAGCTATATTATTTTAATACAAAGCTAATTTGTAATAAAAAATTGCAGGAGAAGTAATGCATGGATAGTAACATAGAGAAACTAGAGTATGAAAAATATAGGGTAGATGTGGCTGTAGTAATAGAAAATTAGAACTGGGGACTTGTTTTGATGCATAAGATTGAAAAGATCGGCAACTCTATTTTAAATTAGATTGTATATCTTTTATGTATGAATATATAGGAAGTTTTCATAGCTATAAAGCTCATTTTTCTGTCTTATCTCTATTATACTCTATTTATAATTTTTTTTCTCTATATCCTTTGCCTCTCTCCAAACAGTGGTATTAGAGCTGAAGGTTAAAGGTCATTGGGTGAAGTGACTGAGAAATTTTTTCAAAGAGATAGAAGGGTTTTTCACTGTTTATAATGGCAGCTCCAAGCACAAGTTTGACAAATCCACAAATCCCACAATTTAGTGGGAAAAATTATGATTACTAGGCAATCACAATGAACGCATTATTTTGTGCACGAGATTTATTGGAGTTTGTTGAAAATGGCTACCAAGAACTAGCATATGCAACAACATATAATGCATTAACTCAAGCAGAGAAAGACTTATTGAAGGAAAATAAAAAGAAAGATTCAAAAGCCCTCTTCTTCATCTTTCAAGGAGTGAATGAAAGCATTTTTCTAAGGATTCAAGCAACAACAAAATCTGAGCAAGCATGGGACATTCTTCAAACAACCTATCAAGGAATGGAAAAGGTAAAAATAGCTAAGCTGCAAATGTTAAGAAGGGATTTTGAGACCATCTACATGAAAGAATCAGATACAACAGACTCATTTTTCACTCAAATCATTGGATTAGTAAACCAAATCAGATCTCATAGTGAAAACCTTCAAGAAAGTAGAGTAGTTAAAAATATTCTAAGAAGTTTGCCTACAAGGTTTGAATCAATAGTCATGGCCATAGAAGAGACAAAGAATCTCTCATAATTTTCAGTGGATGATCTTCATGCTTCACTCATTTGTCATGAGCATAGACTGAGCAAGTCAACAAATTCAAATTTGGAGCATGCATTCAAGACACAAATTTCAATCAGCCATGGTAGAGGCAGGGGAAGAACAAATTTCAAAGGTAGAGGAAGAAATTCATATCGAGGTGGAAGAGGCAGCCCATCAAACTAAACTGGAAGAGGTAGCAGCCCATCAAGCTCATGTGGAAGAGGCAACAATCAAACATCAACTCAAAATCAGCCCCAAAGCCAAAGGTATGACAAATAATTAGTCCAATGTCATTATTGCAATAAATTTGGGCATTACATAAATGAATGTAGAGAGAAGCAATGTGACTCTAGACAACAAATTACAAATTTCATCAAAGAAAACCAAACTCATGATCGCATGTTCATATCTTGCAATGTTGCAATGAGAAAGATATATGGTTTTTAGACTCGGGCTGTAGCAATCATATGACTCAAAATTTGGAAATGTTTTCTAGTTTGGATGAGAGTGTAAAATTAGATGTAACATTGGGGAATGACAACAAAGTTTTAGTTATGGGTAAAGGAAGTGTCAACATTCTAACAAAAATGGGGGATAAAAATTATATTTCAGATGTGTATTTTGTTCCTGGGCTGAAACATAACTTAATGAGTATAGGGCAGCTCATTCAAAAGGGGTATAGAGTCTATTTCAAGAACAAAGAATGCACAATTTTAGATCAATAGAAAAAGTCCAAATGACAAGAAATAGAATGTTTAACCTAAGGATAAAACCGGATTTGAAGGTAGAGTTTTCTCAAGAACATAACACAATGAGTCCACGAGTGCATGAAGAAAAAGTTGCAGCAGTCCCCCAAGTAGTTTATCAAGCTGAAATTAAAGATGAAAATTGGTTATGGCATCTAAGATTTGGGCATCTCAATTTTGGAAGCTTAAACTTAATGCATAAGAAGAAAATGGTGAAGAGGTTTCCACTAAAAGAAAAACTGGATAGAGTATGTGAAGGATGCATTTTGGGTAAACAATATAGATAATCATTTCCAACTGGAAAGTCAATTCGTGCAAACAAGCCATTGGAGATTATTCATTCAGATTTGTGTGGACCAATGCAAACACCCTCCATTGGTGGGAGCTAATACTTATTGACATTCATTGATGACTTCATAAGAAACATATGGGTCTACTTTCTAAAACATAAGCATGAGGTGTTCCATTATTTTTGTCAATTCAAGGTTCTTGTTGAAAAACAAAGTGGGCACTACATCAAAGCATTCAGAATTCACTACCATGAAATCCACAAATAATTCACTACAAGGTATACCCCACAACAAAATGGTGTAGCTGAATGGAAAATAGAACAATAATGGAAATGTCAAGAAGCATGTTGAAGGCAAAACATTTGTCAAATGAGTATTGCGCTGAAGCTGTAGCATGTGCAGCATATATAATTAATAGATCTCCAACTAAAAGTGTTATCAATATGATTCTGGAAGAAGAATGGAGTGGAAGAAAACATAATGTTTCTCATATGAGAGTATTTGGATGTGTGGCATATGCACATTTGCTAGATGAGTTGAGAAGAAAGTTGGACAACAAAGGCGAAAAATGTATATTTGTGGGATATAGTGATGAGTCAAAGGCATACATGTTATAAAAACCAATCAATAAAAGGGTTATAATCAACAGAGATGTGCAACTCATAGAAGATGAAGCATGGGATGGAAGTTTGGATAAAAAAATCAATATTGCAGCCAACATACCACAAGAAGAAAATGAATACTTTATATTAGCAAGTACTCCTTCAAATGTGACTCCTCTTATAGTTATTCAAGCTCAACAAAGTGGACAACAAATGACACCATCAAGTGTAAGGACATCCCCACAAACACAAACAAATACACCATCAAATACAACAAACTCCATCATCAATTGGCACTCTTGGTGCTAGAACATCAAGCCCACATTCAACAAATTCAAGTGACATGTCTAATCCTACATTAGCAAACTTGAGGAGACAAAAAATTAGAATTTTAAGGAAGATTTATGAACAAGATGAAGGTGAAAATAATGTAGGTCAGACTTCTCTTTTTGCTTTATACTCGCATGTAGATGATCCAATTCATTTTGAAGATGTTATTAAGGAAGAAAAATGGCTATATGCAATGGATGAAGAAATTGATGCAATTGAAAAGAATGAAACATGGGAGGTAGTTAGTCTTCCACAAGGAAAATAGGTGATAGGAGTGAAGTGGGTTTACAAAACACAAGGCAAGGCTGGTGGCAAAATGTTATTCACAACAACCCGGGGTAGCCTATAATGAGACATTTGCACTAGTTGCCCGCTTAGACACCGTGAGAACAATACTGGCCATAGCAGCTCAAAACAAGTGGGCAGTATATCAAAAAGATGTGAAATCAACTTTCTTAAATGGCATTTTAGAAGAAGAGGTCTATGTGGAGTAGCCACCTGGGTATGAGATTTTAGGTCATGAAAACAAGGTTTACAAGTTCAAGATGAATGAGGAAGGTGAGATCATATTTGTTTGTTTATATGTTGATGACTTGATATTCACTGGTGATCTTTCAATTGACATGTTCAAATCAGCTATGAAGAAAGAATTTGAAATGATTGATTTGGGTTTAATGAGATATTTTCTTGGCATTGAAGTAAGTCAAAAACATAAAGGTATTTTCATTTCATAACCTAAGTATGCAAATGATACCTTGAAGAGGTTTAATATGATGAATTGCAAATTAGCACCAACACCAATAGTGACGGGTTTAAAGTTGAGTAAAGATGACAAAGGAGCTTATGTAAATCCAACTTTGTATAAAAAACTTGTTGGTAGTCTCATGTATCTAACAGCCATAAGGCCAGATATAATGTTTGGAGTTAGTCTCATTTCAAGGTTCATGGAGTCTCCAAAAGTTACACATTGGAATATTGGGAAAAGAATTTTGAAATATGTTAGTGGAACAAAGAATTATGGAATATTTTCCTCAAGGGAAAATGATTTCAAGCTAATAGGATACACATATAGTGATCATGTTGGCAGCATAGATGATAGGAAGAGCACTTCAGGCTGTGATTTTCATTTCGGATCAAGTGTAGTATCATGGGCTTCAAAGAAACAACCTATAGTTACTCTTTCATCAGCTGAAATAGAGTATGTAGTAGCTGCAGAGGTAGCATGTCAAGTGGTTTGGATGAGAAGAATGTTGAAAGAATTGAGGCATGAACAAGAGAGTGCAACGAACATATATTGTGACAACAACTCAGCTATAACATTATCAAAAAATCCAATATTTCACAAAAGGAGAAAGCATATAGAAACAAGGTATCACTTCATTAGGGAGCTGATCAACAGTGGAGAAATTATTTTTCAACATTGCAAGTAAGAAGACCAATTTGCTGATATCTTCACCACATCATTGGGGAAAGAAAGTTTTGTGCATCAACGAAACAACTTGGGTATTGTAGATGGCAGTTGCGATTAAGGGGGAGTGTTGAAATTAATCCCCAACTGTCCACCTACTCCTCCATAGGCTGAATGTTGTCCATCCTATCTACTCAACCTTACCATGCTTGTTCCTTCTTTCTTACTCCAAATAGGACAAATTTTAAATTAAAAAATATCGATTCCAATCTTTTTTGATGCACATACAAGATAGTAGTAAATGGACCTGAACTAAATATAATTTACTGTTTTGTTTTCTTCTTCTTTTTCTAGAATTTGTAGAAGAGTCTAGAAGCTATATTATTTTAACACAAATCTAATTTGTAATTAAAAAATTGCAGGAGAAGTAATGCAAGGATAGTAACATAGAAAAAAAAGAGTATGAAAAATAATGGGTAGATGTGGCTGTAGTAACAGAAAATTAGAACTGGGGACTTGTTTTGATGCATAAGATTGAAAAGAGCAACATCACTATTTTAAATCAGATTGTATATCTTCTATGTATGAATATATATGAAGTTTTCATAGCTATAAAGCTCATTTTTTTGTCTTGTCTCTATTATACTCTGTTTATAATTTATTTTTCTATATCCTCTGCCTCTCTCCAACAACACAAACTAGCCTTCTTCCATCGATTCTTTCTCCAAGGAATTCCTACCACTCTTTTTTTGTGATTTTCTTGATGGGGTAGCAATTTTCTTTGACTTGTTAAAAACTGCGATGCTTGAAACTTGGGCAGCGATCCCTTTCTATCTGTTGTGAGCTTTCCTTTCAAGGTTCTGTAATCATTCTTTTACAAATGGCCCACAGCTTCAACTGAAAAAAAAAAATCACTGGGGAATTTCATAATCTGCAACGCTACAATGATCTTATTTTCTCTTTCAATTGACAGGAATCTTCAATCTCTAGTAGGTGCAGCCTTTTGTACTTGTTTCAATCTGCTATTTCTTACAACACCTTGATACATCGATCAGCAACTATAGCCTGATGAGAGCGTGGGAGTTCCTCTTCAAATCCTTTTAAATGGATAAACAAATCTGCCAATCACAATCTGTCTCAAAATCTGGCTCTGATACCAATCCCTAATATTCACCAGAGGTGTGTGTCCATTTCATACTTCATCCCAAAATCTGCCCTTTCTACCATTATGAACAATCCATGAGAGATGAGGCAAAATAACTGATCTACATTTACAAATGAAATTCCAAATAGCAGAACCCAAAGGAAAATTTGAGACTTTAAAAATGTAGTCTCTCGGTCCATTATTTAAATATTTGGCAAAAATAATCTGTGTGCATAAGGAGCTAGGCTTGTCATATAATTTCCAAACCAACTTAGCACCTAAGGCTAAATTCTGATTCTCCAGACTCCAAATTCCTGTTCCCCCAAGTTCCTTAGGCAAACATACCTTATCCCATGCAACTAAAGGGAGTTTTTTCTTGCCATCTTTATTATTGTTCCAAAGAAAATCTCTAAGAGTATCTAGTAAACTAACAATAGCTGCTTTTGGAGACTTCAAAACAAACATAAGATATATGGGAACAACATTCAAAACAGACTTGATGAGAACAATTTTACCCGCCAAAGTTAACCATCTATGATTCCATGAGAGAATTCTTTTAGAAATGATGGAAATAATCTTATCCCAAAAACCAATCTTATCCTGTTTAACAAAGAAAGGAATCCCAAGGTAAGTACATTGAAGATTTCCAGTCTCAAATCCCCAAAAGGATTGCAACCTATTCTGAACCAGTTGTGATGTATTAAGGAAGAAAATCTTTGATTTATCACCATTCACTTTCTGAGCAGATGGATAATTTTGTATTATTCATCCATATAATTCAGACGACAGAAACCTCGCTGTGGAACGAAAGCTCTCTGAAATCCCCACTGCACTTCTCCAACCCCATGTAAAACAGAAAAATTCCTCTAACATTATCATAACAGCACGTCGAATTATTCATCATTTTAGAACTGTCAATAAAATGAAACGCAACCACTTGTTAAACTTTTGACAAACGATAGTTCTTACCAATTTAAAGCTTACTGCCGCGTAATTCTACCCGCCCTTTCCTTAATATGTTTCTTTTATGTGATAATTCCTGTCTTTTGCCAGGCAATATCAGACACATCTTCCTTTGGTAATAGATGAGGCAAATGTAACAGGAATCAGTTTTATTGAATTTGCAATGAAATCGGCATTTTCAACGTATACTCGAAGTAATCCTCCATAAAAGTGTTGTTGGAATTCATTCCTAAGACTGCATCCTGAACAGTTCTGCGACTAAGCCCCGTACCTTCCTGTGCTCTCATTGTAGACTTCATGGAAATTAACGCGAAAGCCATTTGTATTAGCTTCAAAAGACAAGAAATTTTGTGAACTTAATCAGTATAGTGCAATCAAGCTTCAAAGTACAAATGAGTTGAACCGTTTAAGCTGATTGTTTCTTCTTAGAATCACGAGATCACACATCTCTTTTGATAATTCAACACAAATATTAAGTCGTAGCATAAGTCTTTTCAAAGATATAATTATCAGGTTGCAACATAACGTACCTGTTGTGGATCATTAGCGCACATTTCTGTGTTTCTTCTCCTTGGGGCGAACTGCGAATACGATGGACAGGTCAGTTCTTAAGAAATTGACAATACTCATACTTTTCATCATTTGTATTGTCATTGTCTCAGGTAGACTCAATATCGATGCCCATATTGCGAATAAGAATTACCATGCTAAGTTCATCCCAAGGGTGGATACAACACAGTGTGCATCACATCGGAGCTGCTTCGGTGATATTTCAGAGAAGGGATGCTGCCATCACAAGAAGAAGGCATATAAATCGACACCCTGATTCAGTTATGTCATAACAAAATTATGGTCTTAGGAATATGTGTCAATAGGTATAGTAGATTGCTGTCGAATGTCTCCAATTTGTTGTAATTCAATTAACAATTATTTGTACAAATTGTTGTTATTTTGGATGTCCAATCAGATTTAATAATTTAAATGTCTTATTTTTCATTACTATAGTCAGATTATAACTCTATTATATTTGATTTAAAAATAGTTATCTATGTGTTTTACTATTAGCTAGTGTACCAAAATAATTATTTTTTAATTATCTGTAGGCAATGTATTACTGTCGATAGGATATTTCCGTTCACATTGATTGTGTGTTTCGACAGGATAGAGCTGTCTTCTGTGCGATTATATTAATTATTTTTTAATGTCACATTATTACTCTGCAACTTTTGTTGAAGAATTCAGTTTTCCTTCTGCATGGTCTCTGTGTTTTGGAACATTCTCGTTTGTTTGAGGCATAAAGAACATTTTTGACAGATTTCTATAGTAATTTGTCTGTCTAGGAACTTCGAAAATATTAAGATCTGCACAATATGGTTTTCATGTTAGCTTTTTTGTATTATTTTAGGAGCCTTTTACTGTCACTTTCAACTGTTACATTTATAGTTCCTCTGTGAATTTGATTAAAGCTAAATTTTCTTTGTTTAATACTTCATTGAACGTTTGTCTATCTGGAGGCTGTGCGTTTTCCTTCAAGAAAAAGCCCATTTGACAAAGGTAATTCCTGTAAGGGCATTGATTGTGGATTACCCTAGGTAGATAGATATTATTTTGTATTCCTTCCTCTCCATCTTGAATTTCACTGATACCCTAGTCGGCTGCATCCATCTGTGTCTACCATGAAATATGTCTTTCTTTCAGTGCCTTCATTGTTTTCACCAACTCTTTTATTTTGGGTTTTCTCTTGGTAAAGAGATTACCATGTGTTCTTATACTATTCTTACCTGTCATGTGATCTCCTGATTTGGCATGTGAGTTCCTTTATTATCTTTATTCTGTGTATCTTTTCTATCCTTTCTGTACCGCGGCCTCCCATTCCCTCTACTCTGCTTCATGGGGTTTTGCCTAGGTAGTTGTTCTTGTCTAGATGCTCTAGACCCTCTCCAAATGCCAAGTGGTACAACATTCACTGAGATGGCAAATGGTGGAGTGACTATTCAGTTACCTTTGAGACCACCACAATTTTCTAATGTCGATCATTGCATACAATGCTCTGAAAACAGGCCATGCTAACAACGCCAATGCTGCTATATCGCGGCTCGATAAAAGTTTTACAATCTTTTCATAATCTTGTCAATTTATTTTGTTCTCTAATCATCTTTGTTGAAGGGTTTGTGATTGTCCCGCAACATAGAATGATAATTTGATGAAATATAAATATCCCCAACCCAGATAATTAGAGGTACGCAATTCTTTTTGTACTTTTAGGGTTTCTTTTCTCCTTGCCTGGTTTGGAACGGATTACATCAAATCTGTGGATAGTATCCAATGTCTCATCGTATGCTTATAGTTTATACACAACCCTCATTACTTTAGGATTGCTGAAAGAATTAGCCCATTTCTTTTCAAAGGTAAAAATCCAATTGTGAGGCATGACCATTTTCCATACTCAATTGGGGGTTTTCCAAGCAGATTGGAATCTTGATACATATTCACCCATTGTGGCACCCTTCGGGGTTTGATGGATCCTATGATTCATTCCGCCCGAATTTTGTGGCTATAGTTGGGTATGCAAAAGATGCCTGCTAGCATCCTTCGGGGTTTGATGGATCCTATGATTCATTCCGCCCCAATTTTGTGGCTATAGTTGGGTATGCAAAAGATGCCTGCTAGCAGCCCCTTTTTTGTTTTGGTAGGATGATTTTGAAACATCAGCGGTCCAATGCGTGGGTGCAGAATTTTTAACACTGCTTTATCATGGTACCCACAATAGACCATATTATCAAGGTGCCGCACTATGAAGAGGATGTCCTTTGGGTTGCAAGTTTTCTTAGCATTCAGTGGTACATGCTGATATGTATAAATATTTCTTTACAGTTGAAAGAAAGCATTGAGCAATCTGCACAAGAGATTATAGGTGCACATGGTGCCAAGCTCAATCTTACTAATAGTGTTTCAAAGGTACATATTATATCCGTATGTCTAGTATTTCGATTAAATTTTTTAACACATGCTTATGTTGTATGTTTTCGTTTTTTTCATGGGCGGGATATTGATTTATGAAAAAGCTATGGGAGACTTCAACTTACATAGCATCACAGCCCCAAGTAAACTACTTTGATGCTCAGATTTTTGTAGTGCTCTTACATCTTTTATTTGGCCGCTGGCCTCAATTTACTGTTTATACTTGTATGCGTTCATTTTGTTCACCTTCCTTGATATTTGTGACAAGAAATTGATTTGAGCCACATTGAATTTGTTGGCAATCATTTAGCATCTGCTTCGAAAGGTCTTTTTTATTTCCATTTCCTTGAATTTCTGCTTCTCTCGGTATTATAAAGCATTGGTTGCAAGGGAGTTTATTTCGCAAAAGAAATCGATAATCGAGATTAATATTAATCCAAGTACTTCTTGCAAAAACTGATTTCTCTCAGGATAGTTTTTTTCCCTTAAAGTTTATATCTGTCTGAACATTTACCATGATAGAATATCCAATACGAAGAGGAAGGTGCAACTCACAACATAAATGGACAAAGTAGCTTGTTCCTTAATGAAAAACATTGAAGTTGGTTGTTTCTTGCAATATCTTAGGCTTGCAATTTGCCTGCAATTGAAATTTACACATGCTTATGCTGCTTGTTTTGTGCAGAGAAAACTGTTTTTAAGCAAGGGGTTTCTACAAGTTTTAGCAGTCCAATATCAAAAAATAATCTAGCATTCAATCAAAAAACATCAAAAAGATGGAAACCTATGTTGATGGCTTATAAATCAGCTGGTCGGACTCTCTTACAACGTCATCCAATCAAGTAACCTATTCAGTTGTGGTCAGTAGCCTTTTAATTTAACTAATATCCTAGTACATTCACTTGTTTCTTTCTGGATTTGCTACTCAAATTTTGATTCTGAAATCTTAATGCCATATGCCTCTCTTTTATTGAGCTCTAGAAATGGTAGTTATTACTGAGCCTGACGACATAGGATTATGTTATTCATAACTTGCCTTCTCTATTTCAGAATGTTAGATGTTCTACAGAACAACAGTCACAATCACAGTCATCAACAACACAAACAATTCAGTGACAATCATCAAATATGTCCAATGCACCATCGCAAGGTAAGAAAACCTCCACCTAGTACATGCAAGGAACTGAAACTTTTGGTTTTCTTTATGTAGTCTATTTTTGCTATAGTAGTATTGTTGCTTGTATTCTACTCTGTTGAGCTTCGTGCTTACATTATCATATGTGTAAGCACTTCTGTTCAATGATAGTTATGGCATAATTTAGTTATTGGAAGGGGTAGAATTTGTTTCTTATCATGCTCTTAAGGAAGAAAAGAAACCAAAAATAGAAGAAATACGAAGGGAGCTAGGAGTGCAAAGCATACTGGGATAACATGGGAAAAGTGCTAGCAACATTTAATGTCACCATTAATTTAATGCTAAGAAAATTTTAAAGAACTCATGAAAAATCAGATCTTTGAATTTGTCAAAAAATGCATTGTTGAAAGCCCCCTATTTCACAAAGTCTTTTGGATCTAAAATTTACCTAACTTGTGTGCTTGCAGAGGTCGGTAAGGTTCCATCGGCATGGTTGTTGAAATAGCTAGTTGACATAAATGAAACAACCACAAATCACGGGATGGTATCTGACTGTTGCAGCTCAAGGAAGAAATGACAGAGAAAGATCACATAATCAATTCATCTATAATGTCAACAATCTCCCCCTTTGGCATTGATGGCAACACTAGATGTGAAAAACATCTAAGTACCAAGAAGTGCCAAACAAGTCTCCCCTTGTGGAAGACAATCAACAATCAATAGCTCTCCCCCTGTGAATGATATCTTTGTAAGGTTCTGAATGATTTTTCACATTACTATCACTCCCCCTTTGACATCAATGCCAGAAATATGACAAAAATATCAAAGTAATGATATAAACCTCTAAATCTCAAACCTGACTACTCCCCTGAGTAGTAGCACCACTCATCAGTGCCGGAATGAATAATGTCTCTGATAATGCATGTCGAACTGATGACAACCTTCATCAATCAAGTCTCTATCAGAGGGCTAGAAACCCCTAACCTGTCTCTCAAATACTGAAATGATTCCTTAAATAGCAGTTTAGTGAATATGTCTGCAATTTGTTCTTTACTGTTCACATAAACCAATTTGACTTCCTTTGCTTCTACCTTGTCCTTCAAAAAGTTATACTCTACTGAAATATGCTTAGTCTTAGAGTGAAATACTGAATTCTTAGATATGTCAATAGCTACAGAGTTATCAGAATAGATAACTATCAGTTCACTACAATTTACCCTAATATCCTTCAACATTTGCTTCACCCACAAGACTTGAGTGCAATTAATTGTTGTTGCAACATACTCAGCTTTTAAAGTAGATAAAGAAATGCATGACTATTTTTTGCTGATCCATGAAACTAGTTTCTTTCCAAGAGATAAAGCTCCACCAGAAGTGCTCTTCATGTCATCAATATCACCTCCCCAATCTGAGTAACTTCTTTCACCATTACGAACTCTTGAAAGCCTGTTTATATCATCGATGCCATCTCTATGTCAGTATTATACACCATTGCCACTAGAAAGTATTAAGAATACTATTTTCCTACTATTCCATGATATTCATTAATTATGATTTGTTGAATATGAATGGAGAATCATATTCAATAAGTTGTTTGGGATAAGTGTAAACTATTGGATGACCATTACAACAAGATTTTTACTTGCATCTTTTAAGGGATTGATTTGTATGATAAAAGTAAGTAGGCATTCTATGTCTCTGATCTAATCTTGATATAGAAAATATATCAATCACTCCACTCTAAAAAACTCTAACTAGTGTACAAAGTTTGAAAGATATTTTGTTATTTTCAGAATGGTCTTATATGAACTTAGGCATGTGAATATGAGTGAACTGTAGACATGTGTGTAAGGTGCTGCTATCTTGGGGAGATTGGTAGGCTTCTAGGGTTGTAAGTCCCTTCCGATTATCAGGAGGTGGAAGTTGTGGTGATTGACAAATGGTTAATGCCAAGCTACAGTTGTGTGATAATTGGATGAAAAACGTATATAGGGGGAAGCAGAGTACCCCGCCGTTCATGAGAGAATGTTTCTACAGTGTGCTTTACTTTTCTAGGCAAAGGTTCATGGTGGAGAAATCCAAGGAGGACCAAGATAGCATTCCAGCAAGCAAAGGTGTTCAGAGCGATTGTAGAGAAAAGGTGAACTAGAAGCAAGAGCAGAGAAGCAGTTAGACTTGGAGTCCCCATTCAGGGAGGGGGCCTGGGTCATGTACTCGGTAAGTCATTGCGGGCTCACAAGAGAGTCAATGGTGTGCCAAGTTGAGTTCCAAAGGAGATAGGGTCTTTGTGGATCAGGAGTCTACATGAGAAGCTACATCGAAGGGTGAGGTGAAGTGGTATCTGCACCGATGTTTCAAGAGTGGATGCAGATCCAGGGGCGGGAACTCGTAATCGGGTGCTTGGGAAGTACTTGGGGTACTGACCAATGACATAGTTGGAATTGTTTGTAGACCGAGCTAGGGGCCATTTCATTAGATCAATAAAGCTATCATATTGCCCCAACATTGTGTTCATTGTGTAAGGATTCCATTGTGCAAGTTTGTATGTATTGTGCAAGTGTGTTTGTGCAGGTTCTGGAGCTTGGGAGTGCTTACAGGCATAGTTTGAGTTCTTGGAAGCACTTGGACCTCACAGATAAGTACCTAAAAGATCGTCGATGTCGCACGAGTAAATTTAGCCCCGTGATAGTTGGTATCATAGCACAAGGTTTTTGATTTCCCCTAGGCTAGCACACTAAGGGAGTTCAATTTTTCAGCAGTTATGGCCAAGGGTGGGGATGCTGACAGGGAGTCAGAAGGAGAGAAAGGCTCACCCCATGCTCACGTCAGTTAGAGGTCCAAGACAAAGGATAGGCTTATTGATGTGAACAACTGTTTGGAGTCTTTGGAAGATGTGGTGTTGCCAAGGTGCATGGAGACTGCAGAAGGATGATTAGAATTAGCTGAAGGAGATATCAAGCATCTCTAGGTCCTGTATGGACAAAAATAGCAAGAACGAGTTAGACTCAAAGATGAGTTGAAGAAGGCTCTTCTAGAAATCGAGTTTGTCAAGAGTTGTGTTTCTCAAATAGGGATTACCAAGGGAGCAAGAGTGACACCACCTAAAAAGTATGAGGGTGATCGAGATGACAAGATCATGGAGAATTTCTTCTTTGACATGGAAAGGTACCTAAAATCAATGAGGG
>NC_081411.1:317192378-317246407 GCF_030272615.1 Cryptomeria japonica
ATACCCTTTTGGAGAAGATTCTCTCATCTAGTGAAAAATATATTTTTTAATTTTTTTTTTCTAATCAGCTTCTTTTTTAACTTAAAAAACCTACTCACAATTTTTAATTAATTAAAAATATTAAAATTAATCAAAATACGAAAAAATTTATATTTCTAGAATTGATACTTCGAGCTCTACAAAAGGGTATTTTTAAAATTAAAAAAAAAAAATATTATGCCTGAAGGAAAATTGACCAGAAGTGAAAAGTTTTAGAAATATAGACAAAATAGGTGATTTGGTTGCCACATTACCTGCCACATACATGAGTTCGGCTGAACCCAATCCAGTCAAACTATTTTGAAATTTTTTGAAAAATTCTAAGCTCAAATGCTCATAAAATTTGGGATAATATAGCCAATAGTCTGGTCAAACTAAGTTCGACCAAACTTTTGGTACCATTTGGGCACCACACCAGTGACATGAGGCACCACATGGCTGGGTAGTAGTCCAACCAAACTAGGTCTAGTCGGACTCAATTTGGTTGGACTATCCCCAGATAGCCCCAAGTGTGACATAGCTTCATGCTTTTTCCCAATACAAAATGGACCTCACCATTGGATTGAAGTTGACTAAGAAACAAAAATTGATATCTTAAATACCCTATTTTTCTTGTAATTGAAAAAATTGCAAAATATTTCTAGTAGATGGTCATGACAAAAATAAAAATAAATCTTTTTCCCATCACCAAAATTAAAACTCCCTACAAAAATTTTTAAAAAAGAAAAAAGAAAAAAGAAAATTATGATGGCGGGGTTGTTTTATTTTTTTGAAAAGAAAAAATTTTAAAAAATAAAATTAATTGAGTGTGGGCTAGGCCACAACCTCCCTTCCCCCAAATCGCACTATCTACGAACAATACCAATAGGCACAGGCACTATTGGTAGGTACTACCAGCAGTACCTACACCGAGAAGCATTGTCATCAGTATTGCCTTGGCAGTCCCCATGGTAGGGGGGTGTCGAGGGGTGGGTCACCGCCTCCCTTCCCCTTAATTGCATTTTCTATAGATAGTACCTACAGATATACACACTATCGGTAGGTATTGCCGATAATACCTGCACGAGTAGGGACTATCATTGGCAATGCCCTAGTAGTCCCCATGACTAGTGGGTGTTGGCATGGTCGGATGCCTGGACAATGGGTCCTTCCCATTAGTCCCACCCAATGGATGTTAAACCAAAATTAAAATAATTATACAACCATGAAAATTATTAAATGTATTTTTAATATGTGGTTACAAATATTTAAATTCACCAAAATTATTTATTAAATAAAATTGTATTATGGGGCAGGTCTAGCTCGTTAGCCCCCCATTATATATATATAAATATATAATTTGAATATGAAAATTTAATCAGATTGGATAATGTTTTGAGATCCACCGGTTTATTGCCCAAATTGGATTATGCAGTTGTGTGGGTTGATCACCTATTCAGTTGCAGTGGGATGGTTTGGATGTGGATTGTATGTATCCACCATTTTTGATTCATTGTGGTGTATACTTGTTAGTTGACCTTGCCTGTGGTCATTAAATTGCATTGGTATGTTTGGTTTGAGATGAGAGTATGGATGATATATTTTTGGTACCTAGATAGTTGGATTTCAGACTTTTACCATGTATTTTATCACGATGTCATGATAGCTTGGTTATTTATTGGTTACACTTTCAGTGGGAGATTTTGATAGTGATATCTTAGCAGTGTAGGATTGATTCCTGGTTGGTGGTTTGTTGGCGGTTGTATGTATCTTCTTGGATCGGAGTTCATGGTTACACTTGATGTTATTGAATTTTTAATTGTATATGTGTAGAATCGAATGTTCTTCATTTAGGAGATGCCTATCATAATGCCATATGTAACTTAGTATCATGGTGCAAAGGAAGTTGTTGGCAGTGATGTGTATTCACCATTGGATGGTGGATAATCTTCTTAGTGTATAGATGTTGGAAGAGCTCTTGATCATATTATTGCAGAGGGTCTTTCACATTTGTAGGTGCACTAGTAGGAGATGGTTACTGGTGATATTTGGTTTAGAGTATGTTTGTTATTATGTGATGGTTTACTCTTTATTACCGGTTCAAAGTTTGGCATGATACATTTCACTTGAGACCATGTTGTGTTCACTTGGAGTACATGATCTTCATGATATTCGAGGATGTGGACATCTTGGAGGACTCATGGAGCCCTTGGTTGAGGTTTGTTTGTCATGTTTATGTTCCTAATTTAGCTAGTTGGAGCTTTGATATTGACTTGGTTAGTTCACTTTGTATTGAGTATATGATCATTTTCTCAATACTTCATGATGGTGCTATGTTGCATTTGGAGTTTGGCATGGATTGGTTGGTTATGGGTGCTCATGGATACATTGAGATGCAGGTAATGCTAGTATTCTCTTATGATTAGAGATATGTGTTGGGACAATTGGTTGTTTTAGTAGGAAGTCCGAGGAGAATTCACCTAATATAGACTTGAGAGGATATTGTTCTTATTGTGAGTCATGATGACTTGGATATCTTGATCTACTCAGCAATTTACTACTTGAGAGGCATTGCCCATTGTTTCCTTTCAGGTACATTATGTTTATGCATATCTTTCATAGATATAGATCTTGAAATATGGAGATGTTTAGCTCTACGAGATTCATTTGAGAGATCTATAGCATGGCCATCTCCTTGTGCATATGGTTTGATATTATGATATCATTTTGAGGATGTTAGGACATGGTTTAGTGGGCTGATTTCCTTCATTGAGAATGCTTTTATGAGTTTGATCTTCTTGGTAATGAGAGTCTTACATCAATGTTGACATTACCTGATACTTATGTTGGTTTGATCTAAGAGATTGAACGAGGTTTTGGATGTTATTTTGGCTTCTCTTTTGGGGTGTTTTGGAGAGGATCATACTTGACACAACATTACTTATTTTAGGTGTTGGTAGAAGGACAGGTTATGGTTTACAAGTTGTCTCTCTTCATTCTATGTATTCTCTCTTTCTTAGGAGGATGGTGACATATTGTGGGAGAGTATGTAGTAGTTGGGTTTCATGTGTGGATCATTGTGATTATTCTTGATACTACATCTTTTATTTACTTATCACACCTTTATATGAGTCATTATTGGTAGACTTGATATATTTTGAGCTTAATTTTTCAAATTTGGTATTACCCATGCAATGGGAGTTCTTGGATATGTATGTACTTCATTAATAGGTTTTGATATAGGGAGCTTGATTGCGGTTTATGGGTTGATATGATGTTGGCATGAGTTTATGGATGTTGGTTATACCTAGGAGGTATGGATGATTGGATGTATTGGTATATGTTGTGGATGTCATTTCCAATCATTACGGTTTTTACTTTATGACAGCAACTTGGAGCCTTTGTTATCACATTGGGTTTTATGCTTGTGTTCATGGATTGGTGCATCTTCACTTTGGCTTGTACCTTTTCTTCCATAGGTTCCATGTTGGAGGATGAGAGGAGTTATTGCTTTAGATGGTGGTCACTTGGTTTTATTGCAGGTATCTTGTTGGACCACGAGAACATGGTGGAGATTCACATGGTTACATGTATGGCTATGCTTATCTATTTCATTGATTGACCCTTATGTAATGTATACAACAAGTGGGACAATGTTGATAAATAAGGTGTTGTACACCTTGCATAATAATTTTATAATCATAATACTTATTTATTATGTGATGTTCCACATGGACATGTAACATGTAGAGATTCCCTTGGAATATTCTTGAGGCCACTTGATGAGTTGTATTGTAACATTGGGATTATTATATTATAATTATTTAATATTGGGGGAAAATATTTAAAAAAAGAAAACTTAGTATTGAATATTAAATGTGGGGTCAAGGGTAGTTAGCACATGGTTTTACTTTACAAATACTTGCTTTTGTGTGAGCTTTTGTCTATAAAAGAAAGCACATGTTTAGTGGTTAAGGCTGGTTGGTGGTTTTGGGTTTTCATTGTATTGAGTCCTTTGTTGGATTGCATTTGTAAATCATGGCATGGGATGTGTGGATTCATTCTTGGGCACATGGGAATGCATTGGGGGGCCTTGATGGTTTGAAGGTGTTCATTGTAACTCTATGTTGCTTTATGGTTGACTAATATAATGCTCTATGTTGCTATATGGATGTATTCCCTCATCATGGTTTTCACAGTGTATATCTTTTGTTATCTTGTAGCATGTCTATTTGATCTTTGTATTATGGTGATTCTATAAGCTCATATGCATTCTTTTCTCTAATGGGTTATGTAGAAAATGGATTATTAAAATGTGGGTTTAAAGAATTCTTTCCTAACACCTATTTTTATGCTACTTCACCTTGTAAAATTTATTATCTTCCCTGGATTATTAATCATGGCCTTTTTATAAACTCATGGAAATGTAATGAAGTATTCGTGATGATTTCCACGAAGTCTATAATGAAAGAAAAAGGAAGATACTAGACTTTAGTCATGCAATGGAATTGTAAAAACATTTTTACTGACAATATAGTCTTAGAATTGAATACCAACAACATTGTTAACTAGAAATTACTATTAGAATCAAGTTATAAGAAATATTTTATAGGCCTATCACGAGTTTCCCAAAATCAATAAAAAATTCATCTTCATTGTTCATTGCTTCACTATTCTTAGGTGAGAGGGGGTTTCTTACCATGTAAAGAGAGTGTAAGGAAGAATACTGTTGCTTCAAAGTTTGGCGAGTTTGTATCAATGTCAAAGTTGATCAATACATATTTTTCTTAGTAAGATCATCTTCTTCTTTTTGGAGGTAGTTGATTAAAATTTTATTTTAATTTTTAAAGGTTTAAAATTAAATGATATTGGGAGTGTGAATTTATATTGATATTTCTTTTATTAAATTTGTTGATATTAAGAATATAAGTTAGAATAGATACTTTTTTAATTAAATTTCAAGGATTGAATGAAATTCATTTTGTCAAGTATTAAGGGGTATCTATTATTACCAGGTATTAAGAAATATTCATTCTACGAAACTTGTGTAGGACATATTGCTAACGTTATTCCTTATATTACACATTTGAATAACTAATTCTTTTCAAACATTTAAAGCAAATAGTATGATCAAAATTAGTTTACCAAAAAATCAATTGACTTAATATATTATTCAAGATTTTATTTTTCTAAATTTTATAAATATTTGATGAAGATTAAAGACTTCAAAGAAAAATATCAATTTTCTAACATTAAAAAATATAGATAATTTTTTAATATCCTTTTTTTTGTTTTTTAAATTTCATTATTAAAATTAATCCAATAATAAATTTTTTAAATGGATGCTGATTTCTATTTTGTTCTTGCTTCATTCGATGGAATAATTTAATGCAAATGTATATAGATAAATGACACATTATTGTTTTATGTTGGATTCATTTCTCAATCCTTCATTCATCCCGTCTACACATATTTTGACATATTAAACTATATATTATTCATCTTTACATATGTTCCAGCATATCTTACATTTGTCATGCTTATTATTAACTCCATTCTAATATATTCATTTTCTATCTATGTATTGACAATTCCTTATCTTAAATTAATCATACAACATATAGAATTTGATTTTGTACAACTCAAAATTGATTTTAAATTCAAAAATGATAAATTTAAACTACTATCAACTCATTACAATTGATATCCTAGTAAAATTGTTATTTATTAATTTTAAAATAATAGAAATTAATATTTATTAATATATATGATTAAAACAGAAATTGTTTATCATTTGAAATAATAAAGGCCTTCGTCTAACAACGAAATGTGGTTGGTGAATAAAATAAGAAAGAAAAAAAGTTTTTTTTATAATCCACGTAACTACTGATCTTAACGTCTAGAAAGAAAGAAAATATTTGTTTACTTATTCCTTAAACAAGTATAGAAAACAGGAAAAAAAAAGTGTCCATGGGAAAAAATTATGCATCTAGTACGGAAAATAGGATGCCGTCGAAGAAGATCAAACAGATATTAATGGCAAATATGGAAAAACAGCTGAAAGTCTCTCGATTAATAATTATAGATACAAATATTTCAACAATATTTCTATAAGTGTGTCAAGGATTTGTACAAAATGATTGTTAATTGAATGACAACAAATTGAGACAATAGAGAACAAACTGTAAATCAAAGAAACCTCTACTATACCTATTGACACATATTCCTAGACCATAATTTTGTTATGACACAACTGAATCAGGGTGTCGATTTATATGCCTTGTTCTTGGGATGGCAGCATCCCTTCTCTGGAATATCGCCGACGCAGCTCCGATGTGATGCACACTGTGTTGTATCCACCCTTGGGATGAACTTAGCATTGTAATTGCTACTCGAAACATGAGCATCGAGATTGCGCCTCGCAGAAACATTGAGAATGCAAATGACTAAAAGCAGGAGGATTATCAATTTCTTAACGACTGACCTGTCCATCGTATTCACAATTCGTCCCATGGAGAAGAAACTGGTACGTTGTGTTGCAACCTGATAATTATACCTATTTGCGCTAATGTGCTCTAATTATTCAAAGAAAAATGAATCGGCTTAGACGTACGGTTAATTTCTTCTGCAAACTGCTTATAGTTATACTGGTTCACCTCACAATGTTTCTTGTTTTTCGAAGCAATTAGAAATGGTTTTCGCGTTAATTTCCATAAAGCTGTAATGAAAGTAGAAGGGAGGTACTGGGCTTAGTCGTAGAACTGATGAGGATGCAGTCTTAGAATTGAATTGCAACATTTTTATCACACCATTTCGACAGAAAAAAAACATTGCACATTTCTTGACGTACACGCTAAGAATGTCGATTTCATTGCAACTTCAGTAAAATCAATTCCTCTGACATTTACCTCATCTATTACAAAAGGAAGATGTGTCTGATATTGCCTTGCAAATGACAGGAACTATCACATAAAAGAAACATTTGATGGGAAAGGCGCGAACTCAGCATAAGCTTCAAATTGGTAAGAAATTATCCTTCGTGAAAAGTTTAACAAGTGGCTACGGTTTACTTTATTGAGAGTTCTAAAATGGTGAATCATTCGACATGCTGTTATGATAATATTCTAGAAAACTTTTTGTTTTACGTGGGGTTGGAGAAATGCAGTGGAGATTTCAGAGAGCCTTCGTTCAACAGCTAGGTGTCTGTCGTTGTGCATTGTATGGAGGTTGCCGGAAGACGACTGTCACATTGCCTCTTTGCAATGATCTACGAATCAAAGATTATATCCTCTCTAAATATTCCATCAACATTTTTGTTGAGGATTATCAAACCATTGCCACGAAAAAGAAAATCTATGCAGATTTCTTCGATTATACGCTGAGAATGCTGAGTGCATTGCAACTTCTCTAAAATCGATCCCTTCAACATTTGCCGCATCTATTATGAAAGGAAGATGTGTATGACATTGCCTTGCAAAAGACAAGAAATCAAATAAAAGAAATATTTCGAGAAAAGGCGCCTAGAATTATGCAGAAATTGGGAGGAAATTGTCGTTTGTGAACATTTTAACATGTGGCTTTGGTTCATTTTGTTGATAATTTGGAGTGCTGTTATGATACTGTTCAATAAAAAATCAGTTTTCGGGTGGCGTTGGAGAAAAGTATTGGGGATTTCAAAGAGCTTTAGTTCTACAGTGAGGTTTCTGTCGTCGTGGATTGTAAGTAAGTGGCAGGAAGACTACTCTCGCCTTGCCTCTTTGCAGTGATTTTCAAATTAAAGGTTATATCCTCTCTAAATTATGTTCATGCATTCCATAATGTTTCCAGCCTTTATTAAAATCAGCACATATATATTTTTTTAAACCAAGGTAAAATATTGAGAGATGTCTATTTTAAAAAAAGAGTAGTGGACTTTCTAGATACTCATGTATTTAGAAAAAACCTACACTTGTTTTACTGTTAGTGCAACTTAGTTAGAAAAAGATATGTGTATTTCAGTCATTAAAATTTTTATACATTAGAAGAAATTTTCGTAACAAATAATAATCATCTAAAAAGCTTCAAGGACACAAACAATTTAGTTTTACCCTCAAAAGAAATTGGAAAACTGTGGATGCAACCTAATTGTCAGTAGAATTTCAATGGTTAGAAGACAACGTCCAACTACTACCAGATTTTACAAAATGTGTTTTGAAGTAAAATAATCAAGGAAGTTTAAAAAGCATACCCAAAAGCCATGCAAATAATATTTTAATAGAAAAATAGTTTAGAAATAGAGATTTAATAATTAGAAAAATTTAAAATTACAAGAAAAAAATTTGTTTTGAAATTATTTATGGAGTAGTTTATTTAAACAATAATTGCTTAGAATTTAAACAATCAATATAAGAAATTTTGATGCATGAGCGAGATAGCATGGCTAATGAGGGTAAAATATTTTGATAGTAATGCCTCAGAGAAATGTTCTCATAGAGAATGATAATGAGAATTTTTTAAGTAAATGCAATTGGCTAGTGTAAAACTAGTCTCCACAATCTTTGTCGGCATCCTCATAGTATGTGTGGGAGTATTGGAGTGGGGTATGGTTATCCTTCGAAGCATAAGGGATGATAAACTTTGGCAAATCTTTGAATTGCAACTACCCTAGTGGATATGTATAAAAAATGTGGAAACATAAACAATGCTTATGAATTGTTTTATATTCCTTATTGGGATACATCATTGGGTAAGAAAGGTGGAATTGGGTGTTTTGGGCATGGAGAAATATCCAAACCTAGCGCTACTATTTGGTCTTGTGCCATGATGTAATTATGGTCGAGTTTCATGTTGGTATAACTCATGTATTGATCACCATGGGTATGGACAATAATGATTGTAGGAAAAACTTAGAAACATGCAAACAAATATCCATTTGTCATTCGAAATAATTTTAAATCAAATGTGGGGAGTTGAAAATTGAATGCCTCTATTTTTATTTAAAACATGGTTTCAAAGCCCATAATTTGAATAACATGGAGTGAATAAAAAAGGTTGATGTAGATGAGAAGTTAGAAATTGAAAAGACACAACCATCATTAAAGAAAAATGGAGAGCCAACTAGTCAAGAATCTATTGAACTATTGATTGGTAAAAATGAATCAATGTAGAACAATAGATAAAAACTACAAAATATGGAATATACGAGGAGAGAGGTATCAGCCAAGGGAGTGTGGGTTGTAGCCAATAGGTGGAGTTGTGAGGAATATTAACCCAATAAGAAGAAATTATGTTTGACCAAAGATATAGGTGGGGAGTCATGAGAATTAGAGAAGCAAACTAAGGATGTAGAGCACTGTAGATTGTAATAAGGGTTTATGTGAGGATAGATGCAAATTTGAGATTTCATTCTTCAATTTAATATAGAAGGATATTGTGTGTAGAGAGAGAAAGAGGTGAATTGAAATCCAAACTATTTTAATCAATTTGTTGCATATGTATAGTTTGTTTTGAAGTGAAATTGAATAAAATTAAGTAGTTTTGTTGAAATATTTATGTCATTATTATTTGATTTTGTGGGCAGTGCCTTGTGTGAATGTGTGTTTTGGAAGCATAAGGAAGGTGCTTCTGTCAAAATTATACTTTACAATTTCTTAGATAGAATCTTCTAGTAAAATAAAAAGAAAAATCTTTAAATCACATTTTCATTTGGTGGCCACAATGCTGAAAGTTCTATTGTTCGAATTAATTTGACATGTTATAATTTTCATGAGAGAAAAATATATATAGATTAGACATCTTTTACAAACATATTCAAATGTTATAGTTTTGACTTAAGTCAAAATAATATCAAGTAAAAGTCATTTACAAATATATGCATGATAAAATTGATCATATTGATCAAATCATTTTATATAACTGAGCATAATGAAGTATACCTTTTTTAATTTCTTGTAAAATCAATAACAATTTAATACACTACAATCTATTAAATAATTGTTTTTAATAAAATATAGAAGAAAGATGTTTTTACAATTTTATTTAATCTCATCATCAAAGAAGTTGGACTCTTAAATTTTAAGTTGTTGGTTGGTTATATATATATATATATATATATATATATATATATATATATATATATATATATATATTATGGAGGTCTGAACTTGGGAGCACGACAACCCAACAAGGGCATGAAGCTCACGAGCTGCTAGCCGAGTGAGGGACTATAAAAGGTATCATCATTCACATGCACATGCATCTATACAATAGAATTGATTAGATTACCAATATTAAAATTAATTAGTCTTAAAATCAGTTCTTTTATAACTATCTTGTGATCAATACAATGTATTATATACTATTTTTACACAAACCTTTACTTTAATATTTGGTATCTACCAACAACAAATTTGGATTCTAGAAACCCAAATTGATAAATGCATGAAAACAAGAAATACCATAAATACTTTGTCAATGTTCTTTCATTGAAGACTATTAATATAATTTAAATTAGAATTTATAAATGTGAAATAGTTGTGGAAGTTGGACCTTGAAATCTTCCATTTACAGATCATAGTCTTGACATAATAATAATCCTCTACATTCTTATCCACTACATTTCTTTATATCTAATATTAGTAGTTTAAACTCTCATTTTCCTAGAATAAAAAATGAATGTATCCCATAAATTGCAACATGAAATAATCAACCAAACTAGAATCAAAATCATTATATTGTTTCAATAAGAGGCAAAGAGGACTGAAATTAATAACACCTAGATTTACAATGAAATAAATAAAACCTATATTTTTATGATAACATGATAACCAACCAAAAAATTTAGTAGTTTTGTTAAATTTTTTTAGGAACAATTTTTTAAAAAATCCACAACTATCCTTACAAGTAGGTTTCATCATAAGTATTTTATTTTCATTATGGGTCAATCACCACACATTACATTATCTCAATAACATATGAAATACAAATTAAGAAACAAGAGAAGGAAATTAGGAACAAACTCTAGATGTCCCTATTGAAGAGAAGTATTATGAGCTTATTTTTTATTGCATCGAATACCCCATGTTGCAGTCTAATCTAGTTGGTCAAGGGACCAAAACTTGTCTTCTCAAAGAACCAAGAAAAATCATCAGATTACCACTAAAAATGATGATTAATGAATTACAATTTTCTATTATAAAGAATTCTTAAATACATCCAAAAAGTTCTAGAAACTTATCATGCGGAAACTCATGTTATAAGAAATAAAGAAAAAAAAAATTAAAACAAAAAAATTAAAAGGAAAAAGCTACGCAAGTGCAAGGAATTTATAAATAAATTTGGGAAACTTATTTAAATAGATATAATAAAATTATGAAATTTTTATTAATATGTAAAATTTAAATAGAAGAAATATAATTAATTTGATGAATAATAATCAAATAAGTAGAAAATTATATAATTAAATAATATTATTTTGAGTATTTGAGTTTTATAGATTTTTAATTTAAAAACAAAGAATTTTATTGGAATTTATTTATCTCATCTCTATAATTAGTTAAATAAATTTGTTTTATTTAATTTAATTTGAAAAAGTCTTTTCAAAAGCTTTAATTTTTTATTCAAATCTAAATTTAAAGATGGTAATAATTTTTTAATTTCTTTAAAGGTTTAAAAAAATATCATAAATATTTTTAAATATGAATTTAGAAAGCTAGTTTAATTATTAGAGACATCTACATAGAATCTATTTTTGGGCAGGTATCCTAGATAATTTATTATTTAATATTTTAAAGAAAACTCTATTTTTTGGAAGGATATATTTAACATATTATTCTTATGCTTTATTAATATAAAAAAATTCTTTAAATATTGATAAACTATTTAAAATAAAAAATTAAAAGAATTAATTTAAAATAAATTGATGATTAAAATTATTTATATATAGGGGTCTTCGCCAAGGGGACCCTCTATCCCCATACCTATTCATTCTTCTGACTGAGGGCTTGGGGAGGTTGATTAAACATAATGTGGGTCGGGGATTTATTCAGGGATGGAGTTGGGGTAATGACTTGCAACCGTAGTCTCACTTACAGTTTGTTGATGACATGGCCCTAATGGGTCTTGCTTCGATCAGAGAGGCCACTAATCTGAGAAAGGTTTTGGATGTTTATCTTGCAGTTTTGGGCCAGATGATCAACGAGGATAAATCTTCTATCCTCTTTTTCAACACTCCTGGTCCTATTCAAAGGAGGATTGCTCTTATCTTGAGATTCCAAGTTGGCTCTTTGCCCTTGACTTATTTGGGTATTCCTATTTCTCCTAGTAACCCTCCTAAGAATTCCTAGCAGGGCATCTTGGATAAATTTTGCACAAAGGTTGATCACTGGACTAATAAATGGTTATCCTTTGCTGGGAGGGTTCCACTGATTTAGTTGGTGGTTCAGGCTCTTCCAACTTATCGATGTATGCTTTAAGTGGCTCCTAAGTGGTTCTTGAAGGGACTGGACTCTCTGGCTAGGCAATTCTTATGGGCAGGTAGCCTCTCCTCCTCCAAATGGAGTCTTGTCAATTGGGAGTTGGTGTATAGCCCAAAGTAGTTAGGGGGACTGGGTTTAAGGCAATCTATTTTATTTGGGGAGGCTCTGGCACCTAAATTGTACTAGACGTGGTGTGTTGAGCAGGATCGTGGCTGGGCGAGGATTTTGGCTTGCAAATATATGCATAGGATCTCGATGGAGGAAATTCCAAGATATCTGCTTGAGGGTAAAGGTTCAATGATTTGGAGTACTCTTAAGGGGTGACCTAGGGTGAGTGACTTCAAGGCTGTGTATAGGTGTGGATGGCTGGAGATGGAGTGGTGGAAGGCCCCTAATGAGTGGCTAGTTACTGGGATAGAGGAAGAGTGTACGGAGTTGTATGGCATTCTGGTGAATAAACATGGTAGTTCTCTCAAGGGTAGGGATGGACTTGCTTGGCTTCCAAACCCTAAGGGCATCTTTACTATTGCTAGTGGATATCGGGTACTATTGAACCGAAGACTTGAGGGAAGAGAGGTGTCTTGGTGGAAATAGGTGTGGAATAATCTTTCTTGGCCAAAGTATAACTACTTCGCTCGGACTTTGGCCTTGAAAAGATGCTTAACTTGGGACAATATCCACAAGTGAGGATTTTTGGGGCCTTCCATTTGTGCCTTGTGCGGTAATGGGGAGTAAGACTCCTCACACCTATTCTTCAGATGCCCCTTCTCTATGCTTATTTGGTACTATTGGTGGGGGGTGTGCAAGCATCCTTGTGTTCACGTGGATTCACTGGTGGAGTTTTGGAGTAGCTTGGGTAGACCTCCTATCTTCTCCTCCTTTCTCCAGACTATTTGGTACATTGGGCCCATCTTCATTTTGTGGCAAATCTAGCTCGAGAAGAACAAGAGGATCTTTCATGAGGTCAGACTAATGGTTCAACAGGTGTGGAATAGAATCATAGTTATGATCAGGGAGATGATGGAAGCTAAATGTGAGGTGCATTTTCCTCTAAATAAAGATGAGGCAGATATTGTGAGCAGGTTGGGGCTGCAAGAACTGTCCCCTACCTCAGCTTGTGTCAGGAGAGGTAGACATACTTTGAACAAGGTTCAAAGGATGGGAAGATGGATACCTCCTCAAGATGAGATTATCAGAATTAATACCGATGGCTCCTGTAGGGGTAACCCAGGCCTTGTTGGGATTGGTGGTGTTGGTAGGAATTGTATGGGGGAGGTGGTCCTCTTATTTTTGGTTCATAAAGGGTGGCATTCTAATAATTTTATGGAGGGATTTTCTATTCTCTATTTCTTGGAGTGTGCCTAGGAGTTGGGTTGCAGAAAGGTTATCTGTGAATCCGACTCACAAATTGTGGTGAACTTGTTGACAGAGCAGAAGGTGAGCGGGGTTCATTGGCAGTTGGCAGAGATTGTCTGTTAGATTCTTAATATTATCTTGGCTATGGAGCAGGCATCTTTCATCCATATTCCTCGTGAATGGAATAGAGCAGCAGATTGTTTGGCCAATTGGGCCTCGGAACAGGGTAGTGATTGGAAATTTGAAGGGTGGGATCATCTTTCCTTAGATTATTGTCAAGACCTGCAGAAGATTCTTGTTGAGGACTTGTATGGGTATGAGATGGGTATGAGATTGGGTTGGGCTTGTGGTCCTTTTCTAGGGCCTTGGGGCTTTGGGTCTCTTTGTAATTCTTGTGTCTAATTTTTAATAAAGTTTTTACCCCACTTTTTTCAAAAAAATAAATTATTTATATATAAAAAGTAGAAGAGCATTAATCTAAATCACATGGAGTTTTTATTTATAGAAATTCTTCAATTCATTATGTAAGTGTGATACAAATCCCAATATAATAACTATTCTATTTAAATTATGGGTATTTTTTTTGTTTAATGTTGTATGTGTATATGAAGAGATGGGTTAACACATACCAAAATATTTTTCTATGGTATGTTTGTCCTCATTTGATTTATCAATTTATTTTTACTTGCGGTTGATAGGAATAGTTTATATTTTCATATTTTTTTCTTATGCTATTGTCATGATGAAGGTTCAAGGAGTAGGAAGAGAAAGAGAGGAGAAAATATTTTGAATGTTTTTATGGTCCATTTATATTATTATTTTTAAATAATAGTTTGTATTTTTATTATGTATATTCAATTTATTGAATTCAACTTTGCTAAATTCAACCTAATATGATTCCTACTTTTTCAACTCATTTGATTTTTCTTATTTTCTCATTGTAAACTAGATATTTCATCATTTCTAATGAGAAATCTCTTTGTGTCAAATTTCTTATTTTATCCTTGTCATGCTAGACCTATTTAATGTAAATATATGCCTCTCCAATATTTGTCATGTGGCTTGAACTAAATAGGATATGCTTGAATGAAGCCAAAAAGAGGGTCTCTACAGAAGTGGATCTCTCCAAGAATTAAAATGAAATAAAACATACTTAATTGGAAAAATGAAACACACTAATATTTTACTATTTAATTTTTTTCTATACTTAATAACAGTTTTAATCTTCTCAACATAATATCTAGTATTTACCTTTGGAATCTCCCTATTCTAATCCCAACATTAAACCCACTTCTATGTTTCTACCTCTTGTTAAAAAAATATGGTTGGTATATAGTGCTGAATCACAAAATGAATATGCCTATTAATAATGCACTCTCAATTGGGTCATCCTTAGGCACTAGGTGCAAGTTCTAAATAAAAGAATATAATTTAGAAACCTCTAGTGATAAAAATAAATAAATTTAAATCTGGCCTTATATGGAGATGTTTAGAGGGTCAAAATTATCTTAAAAACTAAATTTTGAGCCCATAAAGACATGTGGAAAAACAAGAATATATGCCATGAAAATTGTGCCTTATCCAAAATTTTACTTAGATAGGTAGCTTCAATTCAAAGAAAACATTTTTATAGGATAGTTACTTAGCTTTAGATGAGATTGATAGTGAGGAGATTCAACTCCTAAAACTCATTCATGCATTATGTTTCCTATAAAATTTAAGGTATAATTAAATTTCCACCAAACTATTTTATTTGTGGTACTCATCAAAATTTTATATGTCTATAAATTTTTCATTTATAAGATGTTAAATTTTATTTTTTTTTTCCTTTTGCAACAAGTTGTATTATTTTTTCTTCTAATCTTTTCTTGTGTATCAATCATGAAGTATATCATGGTGTAATTATCACTTATATCGCTCTTGCATGATATCAAAAATTAGTTGATTAAAGGTGTAAATACTTATTCATTTGTAGTTATTAATTTGAATGCTTTGTATGATGCTACTCTAAAGATGGATTGTAAATTCCATGCCTACCACTAGTTAGGTTCTTTGTAGTGATTTTGGTAATATGAAAGTGATATGATAAAAATGTGTATCATCAACTATGAAAATTGTACATAGCTATAGAAAAAGGAAGTGTGGTACTTTACGCACAATAAGTTAGAGCTTTATTATGTTAGTATTGATCGCTACTATGACCATATGGTGTGCTACACATAGAGAAATATTATTTTAAGAATTAATAGTATCCTTAAGTGTTATGGTAGAACCATATTTCTATTCAATTATTTTTTTATTTTCTTTCTTATTACACTTTTTCTATAGATCCTTTATTAGGTTTTGTCCTTTTTAACCACTTTCCAAAATGATTTTGTAATGAGTGAAAATTATTGAACTTAGGCTTTAAATAAATCTAAACATGCCACTTCTCACTCATAAAGCTACATCAATTCAAACTTAGTAATTTTGAAAGTTGGCTCCACTCCCCACATATGAGAACTACTAAAAAACTTGTTGGAATAACACTATCAATCACATTTACCACATTATTTGCATAAATATGGGTGTTCAGTTGCTCATTTCTTTCACTACTCTTATGAGGCCACTGCCTTAGAACTCCACTAGGGCACCACCACTATAGAGGCTTACCCTTTCAACTTGAAATATTAGCGTCACATGGATAAACTTATCTATCAAAACAAAATTGTACATGTCTAGTACTTTCATGGTGCCCAAATCAAAGGTTGACTTCACTATGAGTAATTTTTTTCTATAACATTAGTCTATCAACCTATAAATCAAAGGTTGAACATATAAATATTACTTTCATAAATGAAACTATCAACCTACAAAAAAAATGCAAGCAGTGGTCAATTACCTTATTATGTTTCTCCTAGATAATATCATTGACCAAAATCTTTCTCTCAAGCTAGGACCACTGATTTCCTAGTTAGTTTTTCCTAAGAAATATTTCTCTTTTTAGTTTTAGTACATCTCGAACAACATTATTTATCTCTAGGAAGGGATGAAATGGGTTCAAAGTTTCCAAATACCTGCATTATTTATTAATATTCCCTTCAATGATGCTTACACTCGAATTGAATATAAATTTATCTTTACCATGATTTAGGCATAGAGATTTAGGATCCACTTAATTTATTATATTTAGATACTAATAATTTATTTTTCAAATTACATTACAATTAATATTCAATAATCCAAACAATTTTTACTTTTTATTCTCTATGTATCTAGTGTTTAGCATTTTTTTTTTTTTCTTTCATGAGTTTTAAATAGAGAATAAATTATCTCCATTGCATATATGTCTCGATAATTAGTAAGACATTTCATAGGATAACAAAATTTACCTTTAGGATTACATTAGCCAATATGCTATTTTTTATTAAGGTAGGTGGGTGTTTAATGCATCCCAAACTTTAATATAATGAAAATAGAAAAGTTACCCAAGAGGTAACCAAAGTTAGAAATAGAAAACTTTGAAAGAAAATTAGACATCTTCAAATCTCTCTTCATTCCTTGGACTACTGTCCCATTAGAGCTATCTTGAACATATGAAGACCAAAGTGAAGGAGAAGAAGAAACCTCCTTAGAAGCCCTAACAAAGGGAAAAACACTAATAGAAGAAGGTGGGACAACAAAAATACTATAAGGTAGGAGAAAAAATTGAGAAACAATATTTATATCAAAAGTAATAGGTTTATTTTGACAATCTAAAATTTGAGAAACAATAGAAATTTTTTTAATACTAAAGTGATCCAAAGTATCAAAGTGAGATTAAGAGAAAATTGAAGTAGGAGAGAAGGGATTAGAATATTTTTAATCACTTTATTCATCTAAGAATACTATAAGATGTTGGGAAACTTAAATAGACCACCAAGAAGAAGAGGATTTGTGAGAACCATGAGAATAATGAAAGGCCAGATGTTTTTTGGAAAAGAAACATCTAGCTAAAAAAATAAATTCCTTCATAATCAGCCAACATAGTCCATGTGCGGTCATTCACATACAAAATAATTTGAACTAGAAGACCTTTACATATATCAAACTTGAACAAAATATGAGAAAAGGAGGCACGAGAGAAATTATAAGTAGCAACATGCACCCATAGAAAAAGACTTAGAAAATTTCCAATCATCTTGTATATAGATTTACACTATAATATAAGGGGACACAAAGCAATCTAACAAAAATAGAGGACACTCTAATCAATTCCTTAAGACGGTTAAAAAAGGGAGACAAAGGATGAAGCAAGAGAGGGTGTGGAACTAACTTGCAATCTCCAACCTCAAGAACAACATCTATATCAATAGAAAAATCTTAAAAAATAACAAATAAACCTCTAACACAGAGGCATATCTCCATCTTACCATCCATTAAAGGGAGATAATATGTAGAGATCAAAATATTCAAATAAAAAAATAATGGATATAGGTCAAGAAACTACTATAGGAGAGATAGAGACACAAGGAGGAGGCTTAGACTTATAGAAAAAGGCCTTAATGTAAGAGGAGGACAACAATATTTTTTAGAATAGATTTACACAAGTTTATTGATGATAACTAGAGGAGATGCGAGAAATTGAAACCCCAATAGATCTAGAAATAATAAAATGAGTGGATGTACCACACACAACATCAACTTTCTTAGCCAAAGATTCACCAAGAGGGTGATTAGGTACAAAATACATGGTACTAGCACCATCAAGGTTGTGGTAGGTACACTGACAAAAGCCCAACCACATTAGTTAGGATGCCATACCCTAGAAATGATTCAATGCCAAGAGAGATTTCTAGGTCCACCAAATGGTCACAAACTAATAAAGAAAAGTCACCATGTGAGAGAGAAACATTTGAATCATAGATTGGAAGTTGAGCATTTGAATTAGAGAGTAGGAGTTCCAATTTACTATTTATGGTTTATTGATTATCCTAGTAATTATTTAAAAACTAGGTTATTAAAATTTATATAACATATTAGATATGGTTGATATATTTTTCTTACTCTTATATAAAATATATATAAATTTGAAGGTACATTGGTGGGATTTTAGATGCAGTATGAGTTTTTTTTGTTTGAAATGTTTTTGATTAAGTTAGTAGGGAGAAGGCCTTGAATCCTACTAAACAACAAAATTAGAGAGAAGCAACAAAGGGTCTGACATCAAATAGCCGACATAAGAACACATCCACCTCTCTCAAACATAGTAAAAAATTATTATGTCCTTGTAACTAAAGATACTATTTTGAGCTAATCACCATCTATCTAACATATTGGTAATAGTAAGAACATTTAATGAGTTTAAAAACTTAACAGAGTAACCAACAGTAATGAGAGTCTGAATCTGGTGTTACACAAGCCTATTCCTTAAGTAATACTTAAAATACCTATGACTAATTATACTGGATTTAATCAAAAACCAAAAACATAGACTAATCTACTTAATCATTCTCAATAAAATTCCAATTACACTCTAGCCTTTGCACTTGGTTAATCTAGATCTCCGCAGTAGTGGTTTCCTTCCTTTCATTATCCTCATCCAATTTCTCCTCCTTCAGGAGCTTCTTGGCCTTCTTTTTCATTCTTCTTTTCCCACAAACAAATCAAATAGCCATCTTTCTCATGATACCATCCATGATGGTGCATACAGAATAGAAGGAGTCACCCACTTGGTTGTATTCTTCCTATATTCTTCAATTTTCACTTCCAAGTTCATAACCCTCACTTGCAAATCCATAATTTGTTCTTTTAGGTTGTTCTTGTTGTGTTTATCTATATCTGAAGGTAATTGTTAAGAGTAGGGAACCATATATATATCCTCTTGGGAATTAAAGGGCATGGACAATGGATCAGAATCCTCCTTGTCCTCCTAGGAATCACTCCCTACTTCCATATCCTCCTTATAGAACTCCTCCTTTACCACATCTTTGGCTTGGTACTCCTTATCCCCTGTATCCTCATTTGAAGAATCATCATCATCCTTCAAGTTGAAATATTCTGCCGAATCAAAGGTAGTCACTTTAGGTTCGATTTGGACATTTTTATCATTACATAAGAGTCAAGGAGGTGTTCTTTCTTGTGAGATACTCTCCTTATTCTCCTTATCATTAAACCACTCCTCTTCTTTCTCAGAATCCTGCAAATCTAGGTGAATAGTAATGCTTTTCTTGGTAGAGTACTTTTTGATCTTTTAGGACTATTTTTGGGGGTTTCCAAATTCCTCTTGTCAGGATTGATTTTGATTAGTGCTACCTCCAAGGATTCTAAATCCTTTTCCCCCTGGGGTTTCTTCCCCTTATATTTGGCCATAGGAGTACTATTAGGTAAATGAAGGGGATTGGTCTCAATTAAATCAATTTTGGTAGAGGATCTATGAATTTCTTCCTTAGGTTCAGAGTTACTGGGAAGCAATAGAAAACAACTACGTTTAGGGGATTAGTCAAAGGAATGTGTGTAAATGATATATATTATCCCTTGGTGCAAAAGAGGATGTGCACCATTAGCAATGCTAGACTTCGGGGAGGTAAAAAGATAATAGGTTAAATTAATCCTATCTTCATGTCTGATATGATTCAAAATGGGGAAGTGGTACCCATGCACCGAGGTATATCATCTTTCTAAAGTCAAATATTTTATAACAAATTACCTGACAATAGGATAGAGCTTAGAGAGAATAGAGCAGTCATACCCATTTTTAACCACCATCTTATGTTAACCTTTCTCGAAAAAATTTTTCATGTAGGGTTTGTAATCTCTATAGCTTCATCTTTCCACTTTGTCTCTGTCATTCTACAACCTAGTAACCTAATGAATGATATTTGGTAACACAACAAAGGAGATATGACCAATAGATCAATAAATCTCACACCTCTTCATTCTTCTAAAGTTCTTCACAATTTTTTGGCTCCATTCTCTTCAAAGGGCCCCCCATATCCATAGGATTCTTTATAGTGCAAAAATAAAAAGTTTGAAATCGACTAAGAAGCAAACTACAACTTTTACAACATTCCTTGTCTGTTAAAAGTTATTCATTTAAAAGAGTATATTTGGCTTGACTAATTTCACTATCCATACATGTGAAAAGGTTGTTCACATTATGGTAAATTAATCCAAATTGAGAAGAAAGCCTTCCACCTTTCCAACAAATTATTTGGACATCTTTAATGTTTAAAATAAGGTGATAAGGGAAAGGCCTCCTACTGCCAACTATGCAACTTATAATAATGACATATTCATCACTACTTTGCCTACTAGAAATCCAACACATCATCCAAATCAGTCATCCAATAATCCTCCTATTCATCCTCAAATGAGTCATTGGGCGATGAATTTGAATTTTAAAATATCGGCGAGCATAAAAATGGAAAAGGGGGAAACAACGAATGAGCCATTAAATTTTTAAATAATTGACCTAGTCACACATGAAGGGTTTAACCTACTCCTTGGAAAGGATGTTTTTTAGTCCAACCAATCTCTTTGAGGAGTTAAAGAGACACCATCCATTTTAGTTAAGCCCTAATTAGCAACTTTGTCTGCCACACAATTTCCTTCCCTAAAAGTATGTTTATTTTTTATTTTTCTAAATAGGCCTAACTGTATTTTGCATTTCTCAATAATGTCCTCTATCTCCCAAGTAACATTTGCATTACCTTTCAAGCAATTTACCACAACTTTCAAATTTCCTTCAAGAACAACATTTTTGCCATTGTGATAATGGAGGCGTGAGAGACCCTACCAAGCAGCCATCACCTCAACTTTATTATTTGAAACCTTTCCCAGATTAGCACATTATCCTTCCATCATAAAGCCTTTATTGTCTCTTATGATGCCACCCACACAAGATTAACCAGGGTCCCTTTCAAACAACCATCAAAATTACACTTTATCTAGCCTTCCTTCAGAAAATTTCAAATGCAATTTTTCTTAAGGATCAGGTTATGCCAATTCATTCTAAGAAGACTATAGTTTATTCCCCAAATATGCTTTAGTATCGCATCCATTAAGATTGGAATTACCCTAGATTTTCTTGGTTGATATGCATTTATATTTTCCTTTACTTGCTACTTAATGATGTGAAATAACACCTTAGTACTTCATGCTACATCTCTTAACACCCTATTATTTCATTCCTTCCAGAAATTCCAAGCCATAAAAGGGGGAATTTGCAGCCAAATATTTTTTGTGACTAGTTGGGTATAAGGGATAAGGAACCATTTCTCAATAAAGTGCTTCATGTTCTTTGGGAGGGTCTAGCAGATACCAAGATCCACAAGTAGCTCATCCCAAATCTCCTTGGCAAATTGACAATGTAGAAACAAATGGTTAATGCTTTCAAGGTTCTTATAGAAAAAGACATGCCTATTAACCAAAGAGAAACCTTTTCTATTTCAATTATCAATTGTGATAATTCTTCCATGAGAACTCAACCACCAAAAATAACTGATCTTGGGTAAGAGACCTCTTATCTAAATTCTCTTCCAACAAAAGTTGTCCTTGGTTCTTCATCAATGTTGTGATAAACCATCTTAACAGAGAAGTCACTATAGGGGTTGAATTGCCATATCTGTTCATCATACACATGAGGAGAGAAGAAGGAGAAATATCCTAAGTAAGTATTCAATGATTGATCCTCTCTCACCATTTGATATAGGAGGTGGGCAGGGATATCCTTATTCTCAAGCACCTTGGCAACCAAGATTTTCCAACTAGATTTGTCCCCTTGCCAAGTAATATAATCATGAACAAACACCATAAAGTTTTTAGAGGATCTACTTGATGTTACTAAATTAAGGCAGTTTTGAAAGAGAAGAGTCCATAAGCCAAACATCATCCCAAAACATATTACTCCTTCCATTTCCTATCAGCCTTTTTCCTCCTTTTCTGAGATTAGATTCAGTATTAGAAACATTATTCCAAATCCCTGAGTCAGAGAGTAATTATCTCTGAAAAAGGTAGTAAAAACTTGTAGCACTATTGAGATATTTAGCATGGATGATACTTGTCTAGTATTTTGTCCCTTCAATCAGTTGCCATCCAATTTTTGAGATTAAGACCCAAATGAAGGATTTAATTTTTCTTATGCCTAGCACACCTTCCTTAATTGAGCAACACACTATGTCCCAAGCCACAAGGGAAAGTCTGGTTTTTTCTTCAGCCCTCATCTATAAGAAATGTTTTTTGATTTTTTCAATCCTATTAGTAATACACCTCGACTTCTTAAAAAGGGAGAGTAAACTGAAATATTTTGAAGACATGATTTGACCAACAGACTTTTACCCTCCAGACTAAGAAAATTTCCTTTCCAACCAGCTCACTTCTTCTGAAACCTTTGAATAATACCATTCTAAAAGATAGAAGTGGGGGACTTTGAGACAAGGGGTAAACCTAAATAATATTTTGATAAACCGTAGTTTGATAGAATTTTAGTGATTTTAGCCTGAAGGTTATTGCTAACATTCATGAAGAATATCTTACTCTTCTCATAATTTATATGTTGACCTGAGATCTTAGCACAATTGTCCATAATCTCCTTCTAGCCCTTGGCCTTTGAGATGTTGCCTTTACCAAAGATAATGGTGTCATCCACAAACTATTGGTGCAATATTGGTTCCATTGTAGAGGTGGCTTTTACCCCTTTTAATCATCCTCTCCTCTTAAGTCGTTCAATATTTCTTCATAGGACTTCAAAAACAATAATGAATAAATGTGGTGATAGATGGTTTCCCTAATGGAGGCCTCTTCCACAAGAGAAATAACCACTAGGGGGTCCATTTATCAAAATAAAAACTATTGGGGTCATAACACATTGTACTATCATCCTTAGGAATTTATCCTTAAATCCAAACTTTTTTAGCACTTCAAAAAGAAAGTTCCAAGAAACTCTATCGTGGGCTTTAGAGATGTCTAATTTTAAAGTCATGCTTGGTATTTTTCTATTATCCATAGAGTGGAAAAGTTCATGAGTTGTGATAACTATATCCATAATGTGTCTCCCTTTTACAAATACTTTTTGATTGACAAAGATCATTTTATCGAGCACAAGTTTGAGCCTTTTAACCATGACTTTCGATAAGATTTTATACAGAGTATTACGTAGACTAATACACCTAAAGTTCTCAAGGGAAATAGCATTATTATTTTTAGCTACCAAAGAAAGATAGGTAAAGTTAACTTCGGTGAGGAGTTAACCAGACTTGAAGAAGTCCTTCACAATATTAAAGATCTCCAATACTATGATATCCCAGTATTCTTAGAAGAAATCCTAGGTGAACCCATCCAAGCCCAGAGATTTCTAAACACCAATGGAAAACACTACATCTGTGACCTCTTCGAAGGACACCATAAAATTCAACAAAGACAATTCCTCCTTTATGATAACCTCTGGTATCAACTCAACCAAGCAACTAGGTTCTTGAAAACTACTTTGACCATTGATGTTATGTATGCTAAAGAAGTTAACAAACAACTCAACCATTTCCTTCTCATCTTCTGTAAATGAGCCATATTCCTTCTAAATATGCCTTATCCTATTCCTAGTGCTTCATAGTAGATTGATGAAAAAAATTGTTGTTTTTGTCTCCTTATGCAAGCCATTGAATCCTTGATTTTTTGTTTCTAGAGGACTTCTTCTTTCTTATTTAATCTAAACCATTATTCTCTTTGTGAGATCTCTTACATGCAGTCTTCCTGGGAGGCAGTGTTATCTTCTATCTTCCTCTGTATAGTCTCCAGGTTGGCTGAGATAACTTTTTTTGGCTCAAAGATGTTCCCAAAAGAATAATGGTTTCACCCTTTAACTTTTGTCCTTAGGATTTTAAGTTTTTGGGCAACACGGTACACGGGGATACTACTGATAGGGACATTCCACCATTGTGCCACCAAGGATCCGAAATATCAGTGTAGAGACCACATTATCTCATATCTAAAGGGATAAGATTTTTTCCTTGTATGACCATACGAGGAAAGAACGTTTGTAATATGATCAGAGCTAGACCTAGGGAGGGCGCACAAAGAGAGGGAATCAATATTTTTCCAATTTCCTGAGACAAGGACCCTATCTAATCTAACTTGAATGAGATTTTGGCCAACTCTTTTGTTTGACCTAGCAAGGTGAATGTACATCATTCCAATAATAGATATGAAGTCAGCAAGATCATTCATACTTTCTAAATAATCTTCAATACCCCTAGATTTCTCAAATGGGTGCAAGGGAGAGTTAAAATCTCCAGCCATCATCGAAAAGTAAATAACAGAGTACTTAATGAAGTTAGCTAAAGAGACCCAAAGGTTACCTCAAGGAGCTCTTGCATTGGGAGAATAAACATTTATGAGGTACCATACAAAGTGGGAACTGAGATCCTTCATCTTTACAATAAGATAATTCTTAGCAGAGTGAATCAAAGTGCCATCAAAGTAAGTCTTAATATTTGTGGTGAATAATCAAAACAGATGTGTGCTGTCGCGATTCATAGAAGAAACAATCAGCTTAAACGGTTCAACTCTTCTGTACTTTGGAGCTTGATTGCGCTATACTTATACTGGCTCACCTCACAATATTTCTTCTCTTTCGATGCTATTACAAATGGTTTTCGCATTAATTTCCATGAAGTCTATAATGAGAGCAAAGGAAGGTACGGGGTTTACTCGCAGAATTGATGAGGATGCAGTCTTAGGAATGAATTCCAACAACACTTGTTGAGGATTACTTCTAGTATACGTTGAGAAAGCTGATTTTTTTGCAACTTCAATAAAACCGATTCCTCTGACATTTGCCTCATCTATTACCAAAGGAAGATGTATCTGATATGGCCTTGGAAAAGACAGGAATTATCACATAAAAGAAACATATTAAGGAAAAGGCCCGTAGAATTACGCGGCAGTAAGCTTCAAATAGGTAAGAATTGTCGTTTGTGAAAAGTTTAACAAGTGGGTTTGGTTCATTTTATTAACAGTTCTAAAATAGTGAATGATTCGACGTGTTGTTATGATAATCTTCAAGGAGAATTTTAGTTTTATGTGGGGTTCGAAAAATTCATTGGGGATTTCAGAGAGCTTTCGTTCCACAGCGAGGTGTCTGTCACATTGCCTCTTTGTAATGATTTCCGAATCAAAAATTGTATCCTCTCTAAATTATTCCGTCAACATTTTATCAGACAATTGCCACGAAAAAAGAAAATCTATGCAGATATCTTCGCATATACGTTGAGAGTGCCGATTGCATTGCAACTTCACTAAAATCGTTTACTCTGACACTTGCGGCATCTATTATAAAAAGAAGACGTGTTGACATTCCCTTGCAAAAGACAAGAAATCGCATAAAAGAAACATTGCAAGGAAAATGCGCATAGAACTGCGCAACAATAAAGCTTCAAATTGGGAAGAAATTGCCGTTTGTGGAAAGTTTAACAAGTGGTTTGGGTTCATTTTCTTGGCAGTTCTAAATTGGTGAATGATTCGACGTGCTGTTATGATCATGTGCGAGGAAAATTTCAATTTTACGTGGGGTTTGAGAAATGCGTTGAGGATTTCAAAGAGCTTTCGTTCCACAGCGATTATCCTCTATAAATTATTCCAACAACTCTTTTATTGAGGATTATCAGACTATTGCCACGAAAAAAAACCTATGCAGATTTCTTCGAGTATACGTAGAGAATGCGGATTTCCTTCCAACTTCAGTAAAATCGATTCCTCTGACATCTACCGCATCTATTATAAAAGGAAGACGTGTATGACATTGCCTTGCGAAAGACAAGAAATCACATAGAAGAATCAGTTTAGGCCAAAGGCGCAGAAGTGAGCTTCAAATTGGGAAGAAGTTTCCATTTGTGAAAAGTCTAATTATGAGGCTTCGGTTCATTTTGTAATTGGCAGTTCTAAACTGGTGGATAATTCAACGTGCTGTTATGATAATGTGCAAGGAAAATTTTAGTTTTAGGTGGGGTTTGAGAAATGCGTTGAGCATTTCAAAGAGCTTTTGTTCCACTGCGGGGTGTCTATCGTAGTCCATTGTCTGGACGTAACAGGAAGACTACTCTGGTATTGCCTCCTTGCAATGATATATATCCTCTCTAAATTATGTTCATGTTTTCTTGAATTATTTAAGCCTTTATTAAAAGAACCATTCTATTTAAATAGTGACTTTTCCTCTCTTTGAATGTCCTATGTGTATAAGAGATGGGTTAGCACAAGCAAAACTGTGTTTTTATGGTATGTTTCTCCTCGCTTTACTCTGTAGTTCATTGGAATAGTTTCTTTTATTGTTTTTAATGTAAAATTATAATGTTGAGTTTTTGAAAGGGGTAGGAAGGAAAGAAAGGAGGAAAGTTCTATTTGTTTTTTTTTTAATATATTATATTATTTTTATAAATATGAGTGTTTTTTATTATATGAATTTAATATTATTAAATTCAATCATGTTAAAGTTGGTCTTAAATAGAATTTTTATTTAGTCAATTTTTTTTGCTTGTTTTTTACTCTAAATTAAATAAATAATCATTTCTAATGAGAAATCTCTTTATTTTAGTAACAGATTCTTAATCTACCTTTGTTATGTTCAAATTATTTAATGCAAATAGATGTTTCTCTGGGCTTTTTCATTTATCTTAAACTAAATAGCTTTTGCTTGACCTAAGCCTAAAAGAGGGTGTCTATGGAAGTGGATCTCTTCAAGTATTCAAAGGAAATAGTACATATCTAATTGACCAAATGAAATACACCTATTGTTTCATTATTTAAAATTTGTGTATACTTACTAGCAATTTTAATCTTCTCATCGTAAGATCTAGGAACTCCCTTTGGCATCCCCCCATTTTAATCCCGACATTCAACCCACTTCCACATCTCCACCTCTTGTTCAAAATAGTAGGGTTGGTATATGGTAATGAGTCACAAAACAAATAATAATATTAATAATTGACCCCAATTGAGCCATTCTTAACTAGAAGGGGATTGTTCTTAAAAAATTCTAAGAGTAATTCAAAAACCTCTACTAATAAGAAATAAATTTATCTCCCCTCATAGAGATGTTTGGGGATCAAAATCATCTCAAGCACCATTAATGTTATTAATTTTGGCTTATGAATCAACACTAAGCCAAAAGGGTTGGCTCATTATTATCTAAACTTAGTGTTGATTCCAATAGAAATTTTCCTATTTTGTCCATTGACTTAGGATTTAAAATAGTATTAGTTTTATCTTTTTAAATCATATTCTCAAAAGTTTTAAATTTTATTTTTAGGTAATTTTTTGAGGGGTAGCATAACCCCTTACATCAATTTTATTAGATCCAAAAGATTTTTACTATAAAGGCAAATTCACTAGAAGGAAGCAATTCACACTATGATTGAGCTTGTGGGTATTATGAAAATTTTAGGCAAGATGAGCCCCATGTGATAGGGGTAGAGGTAGAGAAAGAAATAAAAATGTTGCCCGTGATGATGATTTTAAAGCCTTGAAAAGGCAAGCTGAAGCTTTACAAGAGGAAATTAGAAGATTTTTTTCTCAAAGGAGAGAACTTGAGAGTGAGGAGGATGAAGCTATAGAAAACTATAATGATACAAATAAAATAGATGAAACAATAGAAGTAGTTGTGAATTATCTTTTATTGAAGGCATTGGAAAAAAGACAAAGATAACAAAAAATTGATGTTCCTACATTCAATGGGAATTCAAAATCCTGAAGACCAAGTGGATGGGATCAATGAAATGGAAAAATATTTTAAATTTAAGGAGGTATAAGATCTTGATTGATTGAGATTCAAAAAAATAAGATTGAAGGCTCATACTTCAATTTTGTGGAAAGAGGTACTACTAGAAAGAGGAAGGGGAGGCAAGGAGAAAATTATTAAATGGCATGGAATTATGGAGAATATGAAAAGACAATTCATCTCACTCAATTATGAGCTAGATTTTCTTATGAAAATACAAGTATTAAAACAAGGAAACAAGATGGTGGATAATTATACAAAGGAGTTTCATAAAATACTAATTAGAACAGGATATGCTAGAGCTAAAAAGGAGAATGTTGTGAGATACATCAATGGTTTGAGGTCAATCATAAAAGAAGAGATGGATTTGGTGATAGTTTACATAATGGAGGATACATATCAGTTTTCCTTAAAAATTGAGAAAAAATGGACAAAAAATATGAAAATAAGCAAAGATGAAGAGACTATGATAAAAAGGGAGGATTATATAAAGATCAGAATGAGGATTCAAATCAAAAAAATATTTGATGAAGATGAAGGTAGTATAAAAAAATAGAGATATGATGATTCGTTTGGTACTAGAGATCAAAATTCAGGAGGTAGAGGAAGATTGGGTAGAGGTTCTAGAAGAGGATCCCATTTTTAGTGTGTAGAAGAGGGTCATAGAGAATATGACTAAACTAATGAGGTAGAAATATTAAAATGGAGATTATTAAATTATAATAGAGAAATAAAAACCAACGAAGAAGATGCACACTCATCGAAATTAGAGAAGGATGAAAGTGGGGAAGTTATAGTCACTAGGAGAACCTTGTCGAATGAACTTGTACAAAGAAAGAACCTATTTAGAACAAGTTTCAAGTGTCAAGACAAGGCATACAATGTTATCATAGACAATAGGAGCACTATTAATATTGTTTCTAAAAACATGTTGAGGAAAATGCAGTTAGAGAGGAGAATAATATAATGTCCCCTAATTAGGAATGCCTAATTTCCAAGTATGTGGGCCCACAGTGTACCTTCTCCTAAATAATGTGAACACAAGATAAGAATAAACAAAATATAATAGATTGATTTATTCGTAATGATCTTACATTGAACTACAAATTCCTTTATAAAGCCTCATTTTATTCATAACTACCCTATGGGAAACAATAATCCATCAACTGACTCTTAGCAACTAGATGTTTATCTATTAACCTATCTTAAACTAATTATTTGTTTATTTAATATTCCAACATTCCCCCCCTTATTACATTGATTCAAACAATAGTAGAACATTGCAAGGGTTTTGAACCCAAACCTTTTGGAGAATTTGATGAAGAGCCTTCCCCAAGCCTCGTCACTCACCCAAGAAATAATTGACTGACTACATCAATGAATCTCCTGATTGTAGAAGCAACAACCATCTACGCAACATATGAGAACATTAAAGTGTTCCCACCCTCCATGCATGATGAGACACATTTTCTCCAAAATTTGACATCTCCTCCGAGCATGTCTAATGTCTCTTCTAGTGTTTCACATGAGACACCTTTCATCCAAAAGATGACATCTCCTCCAAGTGCTTTGGAAACAATCCATCCTCTATTGCAAAAATCACCAACCAAACATCTACACATAAGACACCTTTCCACTAAAATTCCACATCTCCTTGGAGTGTTTATAATGTCTCTTCAAGTGTTCAACAAATCACTAGTCAAATATGAATACACCAAGTACAACCACAAGAAATATTGCCCCCTTGCTCTTTGAAGGGACATATAACACCAAGTCCCCTATTTTATTCAAGGAGACAAGTGTTAGAGGATTCTTCTCATGAAATTAATCACCCCTAAGAGAGAAGCTATCTTGGGATGATAAATGGTGTACTCCCTCCATTATCTCCAACCTCCAATAATCATATTATACTTTATTCATTTGACAATTCATGTGTCTTTGGAAGCCTTGTTAGGTGTAGAAAATATAGCTTTGAATGTCCAACCAAGACCAATTGAAGATCCACCATTTAATTTATAACTACCTGAAAATCAATTTAAAACTTGAAAGGTACTCTCAAATGTAGAATGAATGACTCTAAAAAATACAAGCAATACTTGACATATGTGCTAAGTTGACAATATTGACTTCAAACAATGATGGACCCATATAGTGGTCAATCTTATACCTCCAAAGATTAATTCAAATTACACCTTATAACACCACTTTCACTCATAAGTTATTAAACAACATAATGTTTCCTCAAAAATTAACTATTTGTATAGTCTAGAAGAGATATAAGATTCAACGCAATGTAGAAATGCAACTTATTTAAATGGAATTATCCTAACAAATAGAATTGAACAAAAATTCTCTAACTACCTTAAGATCATTATACTAATTCACTTTTTTCTCCATTATGATTCAGTTTAGATATTGATGTAGGAGCATCCCCGTTTCTTGGCAATCTTGCATCAATGAAAAATATTTATTTTTTGTTTGTTTTTTGTTTTGCAGTTTCAACATTCCATTTTGCATTTTCTTGCATTGGCTCACCGGATCTTGTGGAGCTAGATTTTTCTTGAGGACTTTCTCATCTTCCTTATTCCCAAACCATGAAGCATTTGGATCATTTTTCAACAAGTTATCAATTCTAATTTCTGAGATAGTTTTCTAGCACTAGAACTGCTTGGACCTATTTGCATTGGTGAATCTACTAGATCCCTTCCATAGCTTGTGGAGCCCTGAGCATTGATTTCGATGTTCCTTGGCATGTGGTTGACCTTCCCTTTGATTTGCACTTCATCTTTTGGATTTTTCGGAGGAATCTCTTTTGTGAAGGTTGACATGTTGGTTTTACATGTTTGATCTTGTTCTGAAGAGAGATCTCTAGTTTTTGAGGTTTGATAGTGACCTGTTCTATAATTGAGCATATATTTAAGAGGCCAGTGAGTTGAATCTTGTAACCTAGATGTTATTAGTTATCTGTAATCACTTTTCATGGTCTAATTCATTCAATTCTGCATTGCCTCCATCATATCCTCTTGTTTCTATTGTATTTACTCTTGCTGACCGGTCCGGATTGATCTCCTTGAGGTCCCTCCTAATGGGTGACTGGACCAAATATCCACTTTTTTATTTAGCAAACAATCATGTATTAACCAAATGCTATAATAATAAATTGTCACATGTTCAAACACTTATTCTAATTCTTGTGCAATACTCAAACTTTAAACATCATAATAAAAAAAAATATACTCTGAGTTTATTGTGACCTTCTCCATACAACTACAGTCACCCACACAATTTCAATCCACACAAACACTTCTCACTATTGTTAAGGTTCTCTTTCTACATAAGCCTCCACAAATCTTATCCAAAGTAAAAAGGAGAAAAGAATCTTAATAGAAATCTCCATATGATACCATAGAGAGTGCCTATGAGTTGATCCTACTTAAATCTTTGCTTGGTACAACAAACTAGCCATCTTTAAGGCCTCTATCCATCATACATATGGAAATAACTATTGCATGGTATTTACATCTTCTTGGCCAACAATCATTTAACCTTCCTTTAAAGCACCCTGACATATTTGATGCACCATGATAGGGGAAAGAGGTTACAACAAGGTGCCCTAAAATTCATCCCCTCTAGGCCCAAGGGTAGTATCCTCTATACCCCATTAGCCTCATGGAACCATCTAGTCCCCTCATAGAGGTGGCATACCTTAAGGAGTACCCCATCACCATAACCCTCTTGTAAACCTTATTTACTCTACCATGGTTGGCTATAATAATCAAACACAATACAAAGAGAGCATCCTATATTATGTCATGTATTAAATAGACATTAAAAATATCATATTGTTAATAATAAAGATGAAAATAATATCCATCATGCTATGTATAAAGAATTCATAAGTTCTACTATTTTTTGTTCTTAAGTTTTGATTCTTAAGTCTACTCTGAATCTTCAAAATTATTTTATTTTTTAAATTCTCCTTAATTCTCTCAAGATAATCTTTATTTATAATCTCTAAGGTGTCCTTTTTCACCAAGAGTTATGTGTCTTTAATTAGGTCAGCTAAGTATAAACACTTCATTTTCACCTATTAATTTCCTTTCCCAAAAGGGTGCACTTATCTTAGATGGTCAACCAACAAAATAATTAATTTTTATTTATTTATTTTCCTAATACTTTCTTCCAAATTGGTCATATCTATTCATGACCTAACTTAATTTGGCCCCTTCTCATTCGATGGATGTTGTTTTCATTATTACTAACTATTACTGACCTAGTTTCATGGAGATTACGACTTCTTAAGAAGGGACATGAAAATCTATCATTCCTAAATTTTCTTGTCCTCAAGCAATTATAGTCTTAAACTAATTTACTCAATGGGAGGATCCCTAACTAATCTTTGAATTTTTGTAATTTTAAGACAATTTTTTTATCATCTTTCAAAGAAAAGAAGCAAGGCAATCTTATACTTTGTAAAAATTGAACATTTTTCCACATTGGATGTCTTCTGCAAATAAGTATTAGAAGCATGACACACATATATGACCTTAAATGCAATGTTATTTCCTAATTAAATTCATCTCTTTCAGTTCACTCTAATTTTTTATATTCTAAATCAACAAACAATACAACTTTTATGTTGATAGGAACATGTTTACAATAATCATAGATACTCATGGAAAAAACATTAGGCATGAACCAAACATAGAACATACACCTAAAAACATGGAGCATACACAAGGATATATGGAAACATGAATCATACATGTGAATACGTATATTGTTATAATTATTCTTATTGAGTAGAATGCATCTATTGATTTACCCTACAAGATAATGGGATCATTCTCTAACACCAAATGTAATGTCCCCTAATTGGAAATTCCCTAAATCTTTCCTGATTCTTAATTTCCAAGTAATTAAGTTTTTAGAGTGTACCTTCCCCTAATTGAAACCCTATAAACCGACTAAAAATCATTTACAATAGTAAAAATTCTAATAAGCTGGTTATAATAATTCAACATTATTAAATCTATGGTAGAATTATCTATTCAATCATAAAACATTAAAAATACTTGGAAGGTTCAATCATAAGAGAGCATGGAAGAGAGTGATATTGATAGGGTGTCTTAAATACTCTATCCTAGGCACAAGAGTGGATATACCAATCCTTGTTTCCTCATGTGGCCCATTGGTGTAGGAGGACCCTTCCAAACACTTTCTCTTTCTTTTTTTTGTTGGTGATATGCTTCTTTAGAAGCCATTGTAGATAAAATAATGAGCCATGTGCTCATAGGTCCTAGGCAGGGTCCTCGAGGAGATCTTAGGGGTCATAAGTCAAATTGTGATTTTCTTGAAAATGGAGGGTATGTGTGTCCTGGAGGTGTTTAGGGGTCCTTCATATCATGGTGGTGTCCTTAGGTTGGCCTATTGTGGGTCTAGGAGTCATAAAAAGCAGCATAGGGAAAGTTGCTCAAAAGTTGCAGGAGTTGCATGACAACTTTTAAAAGTTGTCAAGCAACTTTTCCACCATGTTGTCAAAATCCTTAGGTTGGTATGGACAAGCCTAAATGTGGCACAAAAACTGAGTTATGGGTGGTATAAGATGTTACAAACCCTAGGTTAAAGGGTTGGATGTCAGACTTTGTACAGCCCTGACAAAGAGATCAGAATGAGACTGTAAAATTGTTACCAGTCAATTTGAATGAAGAAAATAAGCAAGTTAATGGATTGAGAAACATATGAATCTATGTGGAATGTTTGTCATGGTGTAAATAATTTCATTTCAAGCAATTAGTTTAGGTTTTTATTTGTAGATTGAGTGTGTTTGTAAATAGTCTGTAAATTGTCTTCTTACTGTCCAGTTTTGGACATGATTGTGTAAATGAAGTCTTAACTCCATTTCCCATTGTGGAAACACCATGAAACCATGGGGAATGAGAGTGAAAACCTTGTACCATATTGAAAAACAAGGAGCACCCTTAAAAATGCAGGAAGGCCAAGCAAAGACCCACACCTAGGCGAGACTGGACAGTGCCTGGTTAGGAGAGGTTGAATTGCAGAGGTCTTGGAGAGAAAGGTTGGATAGAGGAGAGTAAATCCTTTTGAGGAGGTGTAGAGGAGTGTTAGAAGCATAATTGGTGTGAAGGAGGAGCCTCCACCAATCCAAAAAAGGTGGCTAACACAAAAAACCTTCACTGTGACCCAGCCAGACCACAAAACCCTTTAAAACCTTAAAATTCACCCTAGGCACTGTACGGCCACTTGGAGGCCCAAAACCTAGAAAATCCTTTAGCCCTTGCCAATTGAATGGTATTCCATTTTGGGAGTTAGGGTTTTTTATGCATCTTTTGTGAGAGGGAGCCCTAGAAGACCAGTTAGGAGGCCTAATTTGTCCTAATCCTTGTGGCCCTGTTTTGTAAGCAAAAACACAAAATAGTGAAATCGGTAGAAAGGATGAAGGTAGCAACTTCTTGGGAGCACATGGAGGGATGTAAAACATGGTTTAAGACCTAATTTAACCTTGCTAAGACCTTGGAAAGTGTGGAACAAGCCTTAGCCCTTATTAGCCATAGTAAGGGGTTTTGAGTCTCATGAGTAGGTGAGACCTTAGCAGCAGCATAGCAACTCATTGGTGGGTGGATTGGGCAAGGTCAGGGGATTCCTAGAGACCGTAGGGTGTGAGGAGAACAATAGGAGATCCAAGGAAAGGATCCAAGAGCATAGACTAGGCTAGTCTATTTCAAACCCCATCCCATTAGATTGGTATCAGAGCAAGTGAAAGACTTGTTGGACTATGTATGTCTCTATATACTGGTGAATCAGTAGGGGAGAGCAAAATGGTTACTAATGGAGAGCTAGCTAGAGAAGTAGAAGAGAAGAAGGAGAAGAATAGACTCCTTGAAGCAACTATGAGTGAGATAAGAGATAAACTACAGGAAGTGGTGGATCAGAGAACACATGAACCTTGGGAGGAAGACACCAAGGGTAAAGGAAAGAGAACTATAGACATAGATGACATAATTCCTGATCTAGATACCTTGTTCAATGAAGAACCTTTTGTGAAGGCTATTAAAGCTTTGAACACCAATTCTTTTGAATGGAATGGATTGAGGGTCTGGAAAACCACTTTGAGTGTGAAGGAGTGACAGAGGCTCAGAAGGTTAAAGTTACCAAATCAAGATTGAGGGGAGCAGCTTTGACATGGTGGAAGTACCTGCAAGAAGAAAGGGTTAGCATGGGAAAGCTAACTATTGCAAATTGGAAGGCCATGATAAGTAAGATTAAGGAAAACTACTTACCAGAGGATTATGAAGTCCAACTTCATAAGAAGAGACAAGGATTGAAGCAAAAAGATCTTAATGTAACTTCCTACACTAAAGAGTTTCAAAAGCTATGTCTTATATCAAAGGTTCAAGAAGATGAATCTATTAAGGTGGCTAGGTATCTAAGAAACCTAAAGTGGAACATACAAGAGGAGATAAGCCTATGGACTCCTACTACTGTGCAGAAGTGTCATCAACTTGCTGTCAAGGTAGAAGAGAGGAACAAAAGCAAAGGAGACTCTAGCAACAGGGGTAGAGGCAGAGGTAGAGAACAAGTGAATCGCCGAGGTGGTTACCAAAGCAAGGCAAATGAGTTGAGAAACCAAGGAGAAGCCAAGTTGACTGAGCATGGTAGTGAAACCAATCTCAGAGGAGGACACTCTAGAGGAAGAGGTGCACAAGGTTGTCCAAATAGCGGTAGAAGTACCAGTAGAGGTAACACCTATTTTGCAACTATGAAGTGTTACAATTATGGACAATTGGGACACCTGGTATATAGATGCCCTGACAAGCCTACATCATCAAATAGTGAAAAGAGGGCTGCATATGCACAAGAAGACTCTTCAAGCAGCAGGCATTGGATCTGGACCAGATTGAATAAGAAGTTGGTGAGAATTTGATGTTCAATAGGATTTTGATTAGACAGCCTATTAAGGAGGAACCCAAACATAGGAGAGCATTGTTTAGGGTGAGATGCAAAGTTCTTGGTAAAGTGTGCAAGGTGGTAGTTGATACAGGCTCAACTGACAACATCATCTTAGAAGAGGCAGTTAGGAAGTTGAAACTCACAAGAATACCCCACACCAATCCTTACAAAGTGACTTGGTTGAACAAAGGACAGAGTGTGCTAGTCAATGAGTAGACTTGGGTAGAGTTTTCTATTGGAGGATACAAGGATAAGATCCTTTGTGATGTGTTACCTATGGATGCATGTCACTTATTGCTAGGAAGACCCTGGCAATTTGATAGGAAGGTGATCTATGATGGAGAGGAGAACTCCATATCATTTAAGAAGGACAACAAGACCTTCAAGATTCTATCTTTGATAGAGGATGAAGAGGGAACTTCAAAAACACCTAGTGTTTTAATGGCTACTGGTAAAGAGTTCCTAAATTTTCTACATGAGGAGGAGATAGTGAAGCGTGCCATCTTTGTGAAGCCAAAGGAGAAAGCAGACAAGTTGCAGGCAAAAATACCCAAGGAGGTGAAGCAAATGTTTCAAGAGTATAAGGACATAGTGAGTGATGGAGCACCTGCAACACTCCCACCAAGAAGGTCCATAAGTCATCAAATAGACTTTGTTCCTGGTGCATCCTTACCTAACAAGGCTGAATATAAGCTCACACCTGATCAGAATAAGGAAGTAGCAAGGCAAGTGTAGGAGTTATTGGAACAAGGACTGATTAAGAGGAGCATCAGCCCATGTGCAATCCTGGTAGTGTTAGCATAAAAAAAAGGAGCTAAGTGGAGACTTTGCACTAACTCAAGAGCAATCAATAGGATTACCATAAGGTATAGGTTTCCTATTCTTAGAATAGAGGATCTAATGGATTGTTTAGGAGGGGCTATGCATTTTACCAAGCTAGACCTTAAAAGTGGTTATCACCAGATAAGAATTAAGGAGGGTGATGAGTGGAAGACTGCTTTTAAAACCATAGATGGATTGTACAAGTGGCTTGTGATGCCATTTGGGCTTACTAATGCTCCAAGCACCTTCATGAGGTTGATGAATGAGGTGTTGAAAGACTTCACGGGCAGATTTGTGGTAGTTTACCTAGATGACATTCTCATCTATAGAAGAACCAAGGAAGAGCACCTTGAGCATTTGAGGTTAGTTTTAGAAAGGTTGAATGAGGAGAAGTTATCTATCAACCTTGAGAAGTGTGACTTATTGAAGCAAGAGCTGGTTTACTTAGGATTTGTGGTGTTTAAGGGAACCTTGAAGATGGATCCAAGCAAAGTGGAGGCAATCTTGAATTGGCCTGCACCTAAAGCAGGGACTGAAGTTAGAAGTTTCCATGGATTAGCTCAATTTTATAGGAAGTTTGTGAGGAATTTTAGTGGCATATGTGCACCAGTCCTTGACACCATTAAAGGGGGTCTGAAAACTAAGTTTGAATGGATTGAGCAAGTAGACAAAGCATTTCAATTGTTGAAATAGGAAGTAGCCACAAAACCTATCCTTCTCCTACCTACGTTTGATAAGCTATTCACTTTGGAGTGTGATGCAAGTGGAGTTCCAGTAGGCGGTGTGTTGAATCAAGAGGGAAGACCTGTGGCATTTTTCAGTGGGAAGCTTAATGAAGCAAAGAAGAAGTACTCAACTTATGACCTAGAGTTGTATGCATTAGTGCAGTGTCTAAAGAAATGGAGGCATTACCTACTTCCTAAGGAATTTGTAGTGTTCACAGACAACCAGGCATTGAGTTACATAAACACTCAAGAGAAGATAAGCAATAGGCATCTGAAATGGATGGAATACCTCCAATCCTTCACCTTCACCATCAAGCATAAGAAGGGGTAGCTTAATAAGGTGGCAGATGCATTGAGAAGGAAGTTGTTGACAGTTCAAAAGTTACAATTGCAGAGCATAGGAATAGAAGGTTTCAAAGACCTCTATGAAGGAGATGAAGATTTCTCAATAGCTTACAAGGTTTGCAAAGAGTTTGAGAACCATTTTCATGGTGAGTATGCATATTACATTCTTCAAAATGGTCTCTTATTCAAGGGTAACCAGTTGTGTGTACCTAGGGGATCCATGAGGGAGAACCTCATCCAAGAGAAACATAATGGCAATTTAAGTGGACACTTTGGAGTTAACAAAACCTTGGATTTAGTACAGAGGTACTATTATTGGCCTAAGCTACCAAGGGATGTGAAAAGACATGTAGAACAGTGTGGTGTATGCCAAAGAGAAAAAGGTGGATCAAGCAATGCTGGTTTATATCAACCATTACCAATCCCAAATAGACCTTGAGAATGTCTAAGCATGGAATTTGTAGTAGGACTTCCCAACACAAAAATAGGTATGGACAACATCTATGTGGTTGTAGATAGATTTTCCAAGATGAGTCATTTTATCCCATGTAAGACTACACATGATGCAAGCTATGTTGCACATCTCTTCTTCAAAGAGGTTGTTAGGATTCATGGATTCCCTTTAAGCATTGTTTCAGATAGGGACAACAAGTTCATGGGTCATTTTTGGCAAACATTATGGAGGAGAATAGGAACCAACTTGTCATTTAGCTCAACTTACCATCCTCAAACAGATGGTCAGACTGAATTCATCAATAGGGTGTTAGGTAACTTGTTGAGGTGTTTAACTAAGGAGTATGGCCAAACATGGGACCTAATCATTTCTCAAGCAGAGTATGCATATAATGACAGTGTGAATAGAACCACTGGTAGAAGTCCTTTTGAGGTTGTCTATGGCAGACATCCAAGAGGAGTATGTGAGTTGAGAGACCTTGGTAGTTTGGAAATGAAGAGTGGGCAAGCAGAAGACTTCACTCAAACCATCAAGAAAGTTCAGGAGTAGGTTAAGAAGGCCATCCTAGAATCCACTCAAAAACTAAAAGCCAAAGTGGATGAGAAAGGGAGAGAAGTTCAGTTTAAGGTGGGTGACTATGTGATGGTACATTTGAGCAAAGCTAGGATGCAAGGAGGTAAGCCTACCAAACTGCAGATGAGAAGAGTAGGACCTTGTAGAATCTTGTCCCAATATGGTAAGAATGCCTACAAAGTTGACCTGCCTTAAGATTTAGCTATATCACCAGTCTTTAATGTAGCTGACCTAATCATGTACAAGGGTGAGATAGTAGGGTAGACTGAGAACCAAGCCAAGGTGTTACAAGACTTAGATGTAAACACCTTACCTCAAGTGAAGAAGCCTAAAGTAGAGGAGATCTTGGAATCAAGGGTGAAGAAGTCTACTAGACACCAGGTCTACTTGGAGCACTTAGTGAAATGGGCATATCAACCAATATCTGAAGCTACATCGGTGGAGGAGAGCAGGTTCAAGACACTTGGAATAGACTTGGCTCTCATCTCTTCTTCTTTTTCTTAATTATGTGCAGAGGGGGAGTATGGTAAAGGAGCACCCTTCCAAAATATTTCTCTTTCTTTGTTTTGTTGGTGATATGCTTCTTTAGAAGCCATTGTACATAAAATAATGAGCCATGTGCTCATAGGTCCTAGGTAGGGTCATAGAGGAGATCTTAGGGGTCATAAGTCAAATTGTAATTTTCTTGAAAATAGAGGGTATGTGTGTCTTGGAGGTGTTTAGGGGTCCTTCATATCATGGTGGTGTCCTTAGGTTGGCCTATTCTGGGTCTAGGAGTCATAAAAAACAACATAGGGAAAGTTGCTCAAAAGTTGCAAGAGTTGCATGACAACTTTTAAAAGTTGTCAAGCAAATTTTCCACCATGTTGTCAAAATCCTTAGGTTGGCATGGAAAAGCCTAAATGTGGCACACCGACCAAGGTATGCATGGTATAAGATGTTACAAACCCTAGGTTAAAGGGTTGGATGTCAAACATTGTACGGCCCTGGCAAAGAGATCAGACTGAGACTATAAAACTGTTACCAGTCAGTATGAATGAAGAAAATAGGCAAGTTAATGGATTGAGAAATGTCTAAATCTATGTGGAATGTTTGTCATGTTGTAAATAATTTCATTTCAAGCAATTATTTTAGGTTTTTATTTGCAGATTGAGTGTGTTTGTAAAGAGTCTGTAAATTGTCTTCTTACTGTCCAATTTTGGACATGATTGTGTAAATGAAGTCTTAACTCCGTTCCCTATTGTGGAAACACCATGAAACCATGTGGAATGAGAGTGAAGACCTTGTACCATATTGAAAAACAAGAAGGTCCCTTAAAAATGCAGGAAGGCCAAGCAAAGACCCACTCCTAGGCGAGACTGGATAGTGCCCGGTTAGGAGAGGTTGAATTGCAGAGGTCTTGGAGAGCAAGGTTGGACAGAGGAGAGTACATCCTTTTGAGGAGGTGTAGAGGAGTGTTAGAATCATCATTGGTGTGAAGGAGGAGCCTCCACCAAAATAAACAAGGTGGCTAACACACAAAAACTTCACTGTGACCCAGGCAGACCACAAAACCCTTAAAAACCCCAAAATTTGCCCTAGGCACTGTATGGCCAGTTTGAGGACCAAAACCTAGAAAATCCTTGAGCCCTTGCCAATTGAATGGCAGTCAATTTTGGGAGTTAGGTTTGTTTATGCATCATTTGTGAGAGGGAGCCCTAGAAGATTGGTTAGGAGGCCTAATTTGTCCTAATCCTTGTAGCCCTGTTTTGTAAGCAAAAACACAAAATAGTGAAATCGGTAGAAGGGATGAAGGTAGCAACTTCTTGGGAGCACATGGAGAGATGTAAAACATGGTTTAAGACCTGATTTAACCTTGCTAAGACCTTGGAAAGTGTGGAACAATCCTTAGCCCTTATTAGCCATAGTAAGGGGTTTTGAGTCTCATGAGTAGGTGAGACCTTAGCAGCAGCATAGCAACTCATTGGTGGGTGGATTGGGCAAGGTCAGGGGATTCCTCAAGTAGAGGGAGTCCTAGAGATCCTAGGGTGTGAGGAGAACACCAGGAGATCCAAGTAAAGGATCCAAGAGCATAGAATAGGCTAGTCTATCCCAAACCCCATCCCATCACCCATGCCATCTATATAAGGTGGTCTACCTAGTGACGTGTCCACTTTTTGTTGTCATTCATCCTATCATCCTTTTGCTTCTCTAATGATCAATTTCTTTGTGTATTGATGCACCATGATAGGGGAAAGATGTTACAACAACGTTCCCTAGAAGCCGTCTCCTCTACACCCAAGGGCATGACCCTCTATCCCCTTGGGCCTTGGCCTCATTAAACCATCTAGTCTTCTCATGGAGGTGACATACCTAGAGGAGTACCCTATCATTGTACCCCCATTCCAAACCTTATTTCATCAACCATGGTTGGTTATAATAATCAAACAAAATATATATAGATTAATATTATATTATTTCATGTATTAAATAGTAATACAAAAAATAATATTATTAATCATCAATGAGTAGATAACATTCTTTATGATATGTGTAAATAATTCATAAGTTCTGCTATTTTCTATTCTTAATGTTTTCTCCTTAAGTCTACTCTAAATCAGAATAATTAATTTCTTTTTCTAATTCCCCTTAATGCTCTCAAGGCAACCTTTATTTATACCCTCTAAGGTGTCTTTTCTAGACAATATTTATGTCTCTTTCATCTAGTTGGTTAGGTATATAAAACAGTTTATTTAAAGTTATTAATTTCCTTGGCAAAAAAGGGTGCACTTATCTTAGGAGGTCGACTACCAAAATAATTATTTTTTATTTATTTATTTGCCCAATACTTTCTTCCAAGTTAGGCATCTTTATCCATGACCTAATTTAGGTCAACCCCTTCCCATTCCATGGATGATGTTTATATTATTACTAACTATTAGTGACCTAGTTTAATAAACGTTGTGGCTAGTTAAGTGGGGAAATGACAAAAAAAATCATATTTATCTTGGATATCTTGGATACAAGATGACAAGAAGGTTTTGGTCAGTGAATAAAGCTTGGTAAAATTTAATATCTAAAATTATTATAATGAGGTTGTGCGGGATATATGTCTATGAATGATTGTCATATTTTGTTAGGTAGGCATTGTCAATTTGATAGGAGAGAAGTACATGATCGGTATGCTAATACATACTCAGTAACAAAGGATGGAATCAAACATAAGTTGAAGCCTTTATTTTTTCCTTATTTATTATTTCTCTCTTACCTTCATGACTTTTCTTCAATCAACTCAAGTTATGGCCTTCTATTATGCTTCGTCATCAAGAGGTTACCTATTTCTTATCAAGAAACTTGTTTCTTTACATTTGTCTTTATCATATTATTTCTTTGGTTTTTATTAATATTGGTCTATCTAATACATTGCTTTTAATTTATGGTTTGAATATTAATTTTCATCTTCTTATTGCATCCCTTATCTTCATAGCATTTATTTTTTAACCTTTCTTCTACTTCATTCTTTTTTTCATTCTCTTTACTCTTCATTCTTTTATTTACTTATTTTTCCTACCTTCTTCCATTAATTTTTCATCTCTAGATATTATATGTTTTATCATTTCCGTGTCAAGTGTCTATTCCAACAAAAAAAATATAAGAAATTTAGTCATTCTCTTTAATACTTCTCATATTATGCTTAATTTTATTCAATTAAATTTAAAGTAATTTTATATCTTGGTTTTCAATTTATTTCTCTGCCCCCTTTTTATTAGGACTTACTACCCAGTATGCCCTCTTTTTACGTCCAAGAAAACATCCCATTCTTCACTTTTCTCTATCCGATGATGGATCACTAAGTATGATCCATAATTTAAATCAGGAAAATATACATAAAATAAATCCAAAATGTATCTTTATCATGTAGTAGTTTTTGTAGCTTTTAATCTCTACCTAGATCCATAATTAGATGTAGTCCTCTCTAACTACTTTTCAATATGATTCTATAGTGAATTAAAATCTTCCAAACTCAAGGCTATGAAGAAATATTTATTTTTATATCTACTGTTTCTCACTCATAAGGCAACATCAACACATTAAATATATATATTAAATTTGGAGCCACATTTCATGGATAAAAAAAGATGGATAGCTTGGTGGAATAACATTTCTAGTCACCCTACGATACTATTTGCATAAACATTGGTGTTATATTTGACATTTCTACCCCTACTTTAGATTTTAATCCTCTTAACTTGTAATATTTGCTTCACATGGCATTACTTAATGAATAGAAGAAAATTGTAGCTATTTTTTGTTTATGGTGCCCAAATTAAGCAGTGACATCTCTAGCTTAAGATTAGAGGAAAGGCCCCTAAGTTCATTTATAATACTAAAGAGGGGCTATGACTCTTTACAAATATACCATAAACTCTTTTCACCTTTATCTCACATTCTGAGGATGTATTTACTAGTTAAAATTATATTAAATCTTAAAACATTACTTTGCAATAATGCCTTACTATAACTCCAAGTTGAAATAATATCATGAAGATGAGCAAGAGCGAAGGGTGTAGCTAGGGTTTTAGCTAACAATGTTGAGGATTCAAGCAAAGGGGAAGAAGATGGTGAGATAGATGGATTGGGAGGGGGCAACTTTTCTCTTTTCTCTGAACTTGCTTTTCTTCTGGGATTTTCCTCGGCTTGTGTTTGGAGGATTGGCTTGCTTGGTTTGGCCTCACACCCTATTTGGGGGTTCGACATGCTTATGTCTTCAGCCCTAGTTTTCTTTTGGTTTGGGATTGCATCTGCAGGAGTAGATTGTCTATTTTTCCTCATGATCTAAGTAGAAGTCGGAGCCTTATGTGCCTTATGAGTGTTTTTGAAGATTTTATAGAGGGGTGTCATCTCTGGTCCAACCATGTTTGTGCAAGCTTCATTCTTTGGATGACCCTTTCTCTAGTATGGGCTTTGTTTTGGCTTTTTTTCTTTTCTTTGGAGGCTAATGCTTTTGATAAAGGTTTTATATTTTTCTCCAGCCCACTCTATATGTGATTGCCTTGTTAGGATTGAGACTCTTTGTAGATGTCTAAGTATATCTCTAGGTCTTGTGACTGTTTTCTCTTTGTTTCGATTTATGGACATGATGCTTTATTGGATAAATATTTTTAGGGTCTATATTGTTGTTCCTGTTGGGATCCTTTGTTGTCTCTTTGAATGCTCCCATTTTGCAGATACCAAAGCTATTATTTGGATTTTGGAGGATGTGGTTCATTTTTGCTATTATCATGTTTTCACCCCTATTCTAATTTTTTCTTTTGTCTGGGTATATTCGAATGTCTTTATCCCCCTAATGGTGTTAATGATCCAACTCTTTGGGTTATTATGACTATTTCTATCTTTGTTGTCCCTATTGTTGGCTTCCCCTCTCTTTGTTATTTGATGCTAGCCTTCTTGCTTCTATCTTAGCAGCCTCATTTTGCTTTGGTTTTTCTTATAGAGGTGGTTCTATCTTCTTTTGAGGTGGAGATAGACGGTGCTAGAGATAACCTTTCTCCTATTGAGGTGGAGTTGGGTATTTTGGTTGATGCTAGGAGGTTCTAGTGGGAGGTTGATGGTGACCAATTTCTTGGTTGTATGGGAATAGAGGATGGTCTTTTAATTGGTTTCTCTTCTTTATCACCTATTGAGGTGGTGATCTTGGAGGGTATAATGTGCTCAACTCTCTTTATTCTCAAGATCAAGGCTATGGGAGGCTATCAATAACCCATTGCTTTAGGTGGTGGGAGCCTTGTAAAACCCACTCTCAAGGTTGAGGGGCTAGGAAAAACCCTATTTTTTATGTTTCTCTCAAGGACAGGCTAGATGCTAGTAGTTTTCAAGGGCCCAGTTTGGCCAGTGTTTGTTTTTGGTTACGTTTAGGCTTTGTGGTTTTTTGTGACCCAAGAATTTATTACAGGTTATGGGAGCCTGGGAAAACACTTCATGTTGGTTGAGGGTGCTTCAAAAAGCCCTTGTTTTTTTTTTTTTGGAGTTTTATTATTTTCTAACCTAGACCCTCTACTTAGGTTAGCCTATTTTGTAATGTTTTACAGTTGATGTTTGGCTCGTGTTTGGTTGATTGTGGCTGCTCTGAATTTTTGTTTTTTTAATGTAGTCTTTGGGTTTAGGGCCCACGATGCTTGTAAATCCAAAAGGTTTTAGGTTCTTTCTAAAACCTATTGTTCGCTACCAAGTAGTAGAGTCCATTAATTGATGATAGTTCTCTAGATGTGAGGGTTTTGGGGCCCCTTCAAAACCTATTTTATGCTAATAAAAAACTATAACTCCAAGTTGAGTCTTCACATCTTATCATATTATTTGTAATTAGCTTCGTAAAGGAATATGTGTCTCAGGTTATATATGTCCAATAACAAATCCCCTAGCTTAGATAAATTACAATGAGTGAAGAACATTAGAAGGTCTATTTGGAATCTTTCTATGAGAATTTTTAAGGAAATATGATTAGTAAGGGAATATAATAATTTTTTTACTTAAAGATAGTAACCTATATGAATTACACAAGTGTTGGTTGATTACCTTAATAAATGTGTCATGAATTCCATTATGAAAGTACTATCTCTAAATCTAGGGCCATTCATTACCTAGTTAGATTTTCTAAAGTAATCTTACATTATTGTGTTTTTGCACATCCTTCACAACATTATTTCTCTCTACGAAGTGATGAAATGAGATAGATATTCTTAAAAACCTAAAATGTTTCTTAAAACTTACTTTAGTAATTCTTACATCCACATTGAGTATCACTTCATTCTTGCAATACTTTGGGAACATAGCTTTAAGATTAATTTTATTCTTTCTATTTTAATACTATTCATTGATTTATGAACTTGCACTATCATTAACATTCAATTATCCAAACCTTTTACCAAATATTTCCTTTAGGCCCTATAATTTACATGCTTGGCCATATTTTTTTAATGCAATCTCAATAATCCTTGTTCAATATATAGCCTCACCCAATTTATCTAATTGATTGGTTTATACGAACCATTTTATGAGTATTTTATTATTCTTTCTTTCAAGGAGAATGATCTCAACTTCTCCATTCTTGACCATGACATATTCTACCAAGCCACTAACTGTTAGCATTGTGTTGTCATTGATGTCAGCTAGTATAGAATGGAAATCGGTATGGGAGATTCATGAGCAATTTTGTCATTGATGTCAACTAGTATACAAGGTTACTGGTATAGCTTGTCATCGATAATGAGAGGATGTCAAATAGTAAGCGATGTGTTGATAGTGTATGGTTGCCAACCAAAAATCATGTGACCAGTGAGAAAGCAAGGTAAGCTAATGCAGAATTGTAGAGCCGATATATTGTTGGATGTCAGTCTGTAGGACTCCCATTGGATGAAGAGAATACTAACAATGAGTGTTCCAAATTGAATCATGTGTGCCTAATTAAAGATGTATATTCTTGATGTTTGCTAAGACATGTCAGTCCAATGCCGAAAGAAGAATGAGATGTCAAGGACTCATTTCCACCAGTAAGTGGAGCTTATCCCCAACCTGCATAGAATGTAATTTAACTCTCAAGGATAAGTTAGCTAAGAAGTTGAAGGCAGGAGATCAGTGGCTCACAACAAATCTACCGATGAATCACAAAGATGCCTCCAGTGCATGAAATCAAAGATATGCACTGGACCAACAGAGAAGGCATGATGGGTTAGCGGGACAAATAAAGAGTAAGGGGTTTATCACTTCGACAAATGAGTCTGCCACCTTGACAAATTGATTAAGAGGATAACCAAAGAAATGGTGAAGAAGGAAAAAGGTTGAGCAGTTGCAGATAGAGGATGTTGCTAGAATGTAGATGAAGTTGCCACTGGTGTGGATGGTATTTTACTAGTATACATGCAGAAGATACTACTGGTATAAATGTCAATAGGTAAGCTGGCAAAGTGAAAATGTAGAAGGCTCCCATCTATTGAAGATGTGCATAAGGTAGGTTGGCAGGTGTGATGACTAGTGAAGGTGTTCCACCAGAAGGGAAGAAAAGTGCAAGGGTGAAGACAAACCAGTTAGAGTAAAACCAGAAGGGTTTGTAAATCAGTAGATGAACCTGGTTCTATGATCTTTGGTGATCTCGTTTGAACCAACATATAGGTCTAGCTAAGGTGGATATCAACTATGATGCCATGTGAACTTGATGTGGAAAGTATGTAGAAGGTTGATGAAGTGTCTGACGATGAGGTAGATGGTGGTACATCGATATTAATGTCGACTAAAGATGTCATGGGATATGTTGAAGTGATTTGCGGCTCAATGACGAATGAAGATTTGCATGATGCCACGATTGAGGAACGATATCCAATTGCAAATCTGACCTAGAGAAGGAAACAAAAGGATTATTCAACATGATTGATAGAAGTAGGTCGAGGAACAGAGTTGTGTTTGCTAAACATAGAAAATTTGTATTGGAAGCCACAAGATTGGCGAAGCCTAATTGATTCATTTCGGGTGGTCGATCTCTAGAAGGAGATCTGATTGGATTTGGTTTGTCTTGAGGTCAATGAAGAAACCATAGCACACCATAAGTTTGAATGTCATTTTGGTGGAAAAGAAATAGTATAAGCATGTAGATCGAAGACTAGTTCTATGTCATTGCTGGATGAGAGAGTGAATAAGTGAAGTGAATTAGTTAATCAATTGCTCAGCATCGATCAGAGAAGAGACTGAATGTGCGAGTGAGAATCAAGTTGAAGAGTTCAACTCGTGAGAGTGAGGCAACTGTTGGAAGGGCTTAGCAAAGGTTTAACCAATAAGGCCAAAGCAACCGTTAAACTACAAGAGTGCATCAGTGAAGACAATGAGTAGTGGTAGAATTAGAAGGGAGGTAGTTGAGAGTGAAGGGGTGAAGAGTGAGTTCTTGAAGAGATCTAGTAGGGAGGAAACAACGTGAAGATAAACCAACAAACAGAGGAACTGACAACAAGAGTCTAGTTTGACAGCTAATCTGAAAAGAAGAACTAGTGTGTAAGAGGGAGAAGGTGAGAAGAAGAGAGGAGAGGACTAAGAATTGGCAGAAAGCAGAGCACAAGGTAACCGATAGAGAAGAGTAAACTGATAGAGAGATTATTCATAAGTGGTTGCAAAACTCATTTGTAGTTTTTCTATTAATTTAATTTTATCATTTGTGATCACTGAGCTGGAGCTCAATGTAGGGGTTGGTGCTCCTTTGGGTTGTAGCCCATAAATCAGTTAGGGGTTGGTGCTCCTTGGGTTGGTGCCCTAAATATTGTAATCAAATTTTTATTGTGAGGCTGAATTAGAGAAAAAGGTCTCTAGGAGCATTGCTCACCCAAGTTTTTCCCCACTATGGATTTTTCTTGTATAACCAGTATTATGTGATGTGTCGCTTTTGTGTGGTTGCATTGTGTTATCTTCTCGTATCTTACCTGTAGGTAAAATTAGTATAAGGAACCGGTACATGCACCTTGGGATAGAGAAGGTAAGGTTTGGAAACCACTGATTCACCCCCCCTCTAAGTGGCATCTTGTGTCCAACAATTGGTATCAGAGCCTAGGTTCTCAGTTATTCAAAGCTTTCTCTAGCTTGGGTAGATTCTGGATTATGGACATAATAGTTTATTTCATATCAACCCCTACTCCAGTTTTGGATGGTTCAAATTATTCTATTTGGAGTTGTAGGATAGAAGTCTCCCTATCCTCCTTAGGGTTTGATGTATGGATGTCAGTATTAAATGGCTGCTCTGGTAAAGTCAATCCTCTCACCAATTCAGATGCAAAAGAAAGAAACTAGTGCAATGATATAGCAATGAAGGATATACTTTGTGGGCTCTCAGATGATGTCTCATCATAGGTGGACAAATGCAAATTAGCAAAGAGCTTATGGGATAGATTAAAGAAGCTCTATGGAAATGAGCCTAACACTGCAAAACTAGTTTGTGATGGAAAAAAGAGAAGTGTGTCACATGTGTCTATAGATGAAGGTAGATTTGTTAGCAGCAACAACAATGATGAAGAAGGAAATCACCTCTTCATGGATCAAGTTAGAGAATGAGAGGCACACAAATGAATATGGTCATGTAGACCAATCATATCAACAAGATGTGTTTGGTAGTGATGAAGAATATGTAGAAGAAGAAGAAGATGAAGCTGATCTAGAAGGTGAGTTGCTAAGTACCATTGATGAACTAAGAACTGTTAGGAATGAATTTAAGAATTAAAAAAAACCAGATCATGAAGAATGCAATTGGTTGAGAATATACCTTGAAAATTCAAACAAAAATGTTTACATGTTAACTATCCAACTTGAAGAGGCCAAAAGAATGATTGATGAATTGAAATCACTCTTGGATACCAGTGAGAGAAGATGCGAGGAACTATAGCTAGAAGTGGAGACAATGAACAAAGAATGCTAGAACCTAAAATATGAAATGGAGAACATTAGCAAAGAGCTTAAGAAGTTTAAGGATGAACTCAAGGTAAGAAACCAGTATGATGGTAGCACTGAGGCCCTAGAGAAAATGTTGAATCAACAAAAACATTCCAAGGATGCCAGAGAATTAGGATACGTTGTCAGTGAATGCTCCATAAGCAAGGTTGCCCCCAATAAAGATATTATTTTTATCTCCTAAAATGGAATGATCAAGGGTCAAACCTTCACAGTTAGAAATGATCCAAAGAAGAAGATTGATTTGACAACAACTGATGAAGATATAAAGAAGAATACTGATACTGCAAGGAGGAATAATGCAGATGCAAAAGGAAAAGGGAATTTGTGAGAAGACAACTTCACCAGTAGCAAGAACATGAAAAGACAGTCTAGAAGACTACCTACTAGTAGAGGAAACAAAAAAGCTGCTATCCTCAAGTCAAGACAAGTGTGGGAAAAGAAGGGATTAGATAGAAGAGTTGTGGAGCATGGACAACCTAGGATCCATCCCCGGAGAAGCAGGAATGTAGATGCTAAATCGGTAAGATCTCCTCATGTAGTGCAAAACAAATTTGTAAGTCATAGCCCTCCTTTACCGATTACTACTTCTCTTGTAAAGATTATGGTCATAGGGCAGTTGAATGCAAAAAGAGGTCTAGGAATAGACATAATGTTCTCCTTAGAAATAACAATGTTATCTGCCAAAGATGTAATGGCTTTGGCCATAAAATTCATAACCACATAAGGATGAACTTGCAGTCATATGGCAGTGGGTATAGAAGCTATGCTCAACATGGAAATGGATATAGAGCATATGAGACAAAACATGTTGCATGGAACAAAAGGAGAAGAGGTTTTGCTCCTACAAGATCAAGTGGTCCACTGATTCCGATAGCCAACCACAATAGCCTGATCAGAAGAAGATGGTCACACCGGTTTGACAAAAGGTCCTCAAGTCAGTTGCTTGGTATGAACATTGTTTTCTTCTACAACAACATCTCTGATCATGTGGTAGAATTCGGCAAAGCAAGGACCCATCAACAAAAGAAGGTAACACGTGCTCCCAAGATTGAAAATGGGAAGAAGAATGAGACCAAGCAGGTATGGAAGAAGAAGTAAAAAGATGCAACCATGGACCGGTACAGTGCATTCAATGCACAAGTGATATCTCCTAAGGCTTAAAGGAGATATAGGACCTTAGGGGGAGTATTACACAAACCTTATCATTCACCCCCTTAGTGGAAGAGGACACATGGAAGAACAAGATGTTGCTAGTAAGAAAGAAGAAAATGAGATGGCAAGTGTGTGTAGTGGCTACCTTGGCTACACACCTACAGATAAAAGATGGATCACTACTGCATGTGTCAATGGTTGGAAAATTTGCTATTGGGATTAGATGAAAATTGACACAAGAAGACATGAGTTATAGGAAGGTGCTCCGGTAGTGATGATCAATTGGTACATGAAACCGGTATGTGCAGGATGTTACTTGTATGAATGCTAACAGGTACTTGCAAGTTATGTAAGAAAATGAGGTTTGAGATCATTGCATTAACTTTGGTAGCATGGAATAATGAGTTTATGTCTCAGGTGGTGTTGATGAAGACCTGAATGACATATGTTGGCTCAGTTGTTGATCATGTAGGCATGCATATTTTTGGGCTAACCGGTTTGATAATGGCATGATAGTGATATTATATGGCATTGTGTACATCTAGGATCATGTCATAAGTTGTGGTGGATATAATGGAGTAGATAGATCATCCGAGTGATCACATATTCTCAAATCAACTAGTATAAGGGGCAAATTGGAGATCAAGATTAGAACCTAACAGACAATGAGGTCTTGAGATCTATGACTCAAGGGGAGTTGACAGCCATATCTTTTGATTGTTATCAAACATGCTGGACACAAGTGTCTATGGTTGTACTGGTATGATTGTGTTTATGGAACTGTCTAGGGTTTTGAGGTATTTCAATGTCTATCCAATTTGTACTTAACTGTAATCACAAATGGACCACTAGGAGTGTTGCCTGCAAAGAGGCAAAGTTACCCGCATAGGAGAACATATAGTTGCTCTGGAGAAGATACAATTGGTATCAATGTTAGCCTCAACACTTGGTATTAGCAATTTGGGGTCAAAATGGCTTCTGTATATCAAAGGGGAGATGATGCAGTCTAATCAGTAGGTATGTTGTATTCACTAACACATGTGCCTTCAATTGGTTTCAGACTTGTATATACAATAAGATTTCAGGTTGTATATACACATGGTTGATGAATAATTTGTGTTAGTTGGTGGTTGAGCCCTCCATCTCAAGAGCTATGAATTGAGAGGATGCAAATTATGATGGTCAAAGGAGGATAAGAATTCGATAGAGAAAAAGGAGGAGAGAAACCCTAATAGTGTCCTTTGCCATTTTTGTCAAAGGGGGAGAAAAAATCTATAGTATGTTGGATACTACATGTGTTGACATAAATGCCAAAGAGGGAGATTGTTGGCATTGTGTTGTCATTGATGTCAACCAATATAGGATGGAAACCAATATGGGAGATTGATGAGCAATGTTGTCATTGATGTCATCTAGTATAGTAGGTTACCAGTATAGCCTATCACCGACAAGGAGAGGATGTCAACTGGTAAGTGATGTGTTGACAGTGTATGGTTGCCAACTGACAAGCATGTGACCAATGAGTAAGCAGGGTGAGCTAATGGATAAGTGCAGAGCCGATATACTATTGGATGTTAATCTAGAGGACTCCCACCGAATGAAGACAAGACTGACAATGTATATTCCCAATCGAATCATGCGTACCTAATTGAAGATGTATATGCTCAATATTAGCTAAGAAATGTCAATGCAATGCTAGAAGTAGAATGAGATGTCAAGGACTCACTCCCACCGGCAAGTGGAGCTTATCCCCAACCTACATAGAATGTACTATAATTCTTAGGGATAAGTTAGCAACAATTTGAATGCAGGAGATTGGTGGCTCACATCGGATCTACTAGTGAATCACAAAGATGCCTCAAGTGCATGAAATCAAAGATATGCACTGGACTGATAGAGAAGGAATGATGGGTTACCGAGACAGATGAAGAGTGAGAGGTTTTTCACTTAGACAAATGAGTCTGCCACCTTGACAAACCGATTAAGAGGAGAACTAGACAAATGGTGAAGAAGGCAAAAGGTTGAGTAGTTGCAGACATAAGATGTTCCTAGAATGTAGATGAAGTTTGGTGCCACTAGTGTGTATGGTATTTTACCAGTATACATGCAGAAGATACTACCGGTATAAAGGTTAATAGGTAAGCTAGAAAAGTGCGGATGTAGAAGGCTCCCATTTGTTGAAGATGTGTATAAGGTAGGTTGGATGTTGTGATGACAAGTGAAGGTGTTCCACCGGAAGAGAAGTGCAAGGCTGAAAATAGACTGGTAAGGATAAAACTGACAGGGTTTGTAAATCAGTAGATGAACCTGATTGTGTGAATGTTGGTGATCCCATCTGAACTGAGATATAGGTCTATCTAAGGTGGATATAGACTATGATTCCACATGAAGTTGATGTCGAAAGTATGCAAAAGGTCAGTGAAGTGTCTGATGACGAGGTAGATGGTGGTGGGTCGACATTAATGTCGACTAAGGATATCATGGGATATGTTGTAGTGATTTACAGCTTGATGAAGATTGAAGATCTGCATGATTCTATGACCAAGGAAGGATATCCAGTTGCAGATCTGACCTAGAGAAGGAAACCAAAGGATCATTCAATATGATTTTAAAAAGTAGGTTGAGGAACAGAGCCATGTTTGATAAACATATTAAACATGTATTGGAAGCCGCGAGATTGGTGGAGATTGATTGAACGGTGCAGGCGGTTGATCTCTAAAAGGAAATGTGATAGGATTTGGTTTTCCTCGAGGTTTGATGAAGAAACCCTAGAATTCCATAAGTTTGAATCTCATTTTTGCGAGAGAGAAATAGTATAAACATGTAGATCGAAGACCAGATTTATGTCACTATTGGATGAGAGAGTGAAGAAATGAAATGAATCATTTAGTCAAGTTCTCAACAACGATCAAAGAAGAGAATGAGTGTGTGAGTGAGAATCAAGTTGAAGAGTTCAACCGACGAGAGTGAGGCAA